>NW_009260395.1:260077-265994 GCF_000687185.1 Egretta garzetta | reverse complement strand
TTCCGATCAGATCAGCAAAGTGCCCACACTTCAATTTGCTTGTAGCATTTCTTTAATTAGTGTGCTGCTTCCCCTGATTGCACTCATCTTTGCATACTGAAAAGCTTAGAAAAAGGGTAAGGAAATATAGTCTTTGTTGGGCTAGGGGAACTTTTTATATCCTGCTCTTAACTTTGTCTCCCCTTTTCATCTCTGATGCTCTGTAGCACACTGTTGAGATTTATTTTATGATAAATTACAAGATTACATTATAAATTGCACCTCTGAAAATTCTGGCATACCTATATCAGTGAAGTGCTGAATGAGCAGTTTTGAACAGATTCTTCTGTTTTTACAGCAGTTAAAGATTTTTTCCCCTCTCAATTCCTAAATTTCCTTTTGTAACCATTTAATTCTCTTTAAACTTGTATAACTTTTTGTCAGCCATGAATGCAGCAGTCACCTTCCTAATGTTTCAGTTATGGCTTTACATAATATCCACAACTCCTTAATTTGTGTAATCTTAAGTTGCTACTACTTTGGGAGCGGAAGAGAAACTTGGTGCATGAGTAACACAGGTAATAGTTAATAATTTTTCCAGTTTTAGCCAGTACAGTAGGCCAGACTTTGCAATTCCTATGCAAACCATGCATTAGTCTCTGGATTACTGTATTCAGTGAAAAAGTATGTCTTGGAGACAAAACATAGACTTGCCTTCACAAAAAATGAAAATGGCATGCAGACATAGGCTATTTATGGAATAAAGTACTACTTTGCTGAAGCAAGGATAGAAGAAAGCGATCTAAGAATATGGTTTATGCTTGTGTAGAAGCATCACGTTGTGTGAAATAGAGGCTTTCATAACACTCCTGTATCTGACCTTTCAAGAAAATACTTGTTGAATTAAACCAGGCATTTACTGAAACAAAGACTTGCATGAATAGCTCTGTTTGCAGCAGAGATGCTAATTAATACCTTTCCTAGGGAAATGTGTAAAAAATAATTAAGAGATTGGCAGGTTTTTATTCTGAATCTTTTTCCTGACCTAAACTTACAGAAATTTCTTAGAAACTTTAAGACCCTCCCCATGAACAAATCTGTACGCATAGCTCTCAGACCTACTACATGTGCTGCTTTAGCTTTTTTTCCAGTTTATTCTGAGTCATCCTGCAGCTATTAACAGAACAAAATCTAGCTGATGACCTTTTCTTCAAGATTAAGGAGCACAACTAACATATTTAGTATAGCTGATGAGATTATTTTCTTCAGTTTAGATTCATCTTCCACAGCTTTTGCTTTGTATTGGGAACAATTTTTGACCTTAGACAATTTTCATTCAGCCGTAGCAAGAAGAAAAAAAGCAAGTTGAAGCTGCGGACTGTATTTTCTTCTGAGCTTGTATTTAACATTTTGGTAGATGTTCTAGAATGTATAGTTGAGGGTCTTGTTCTTTTAATTGCAGCAACAGAGAGAGTGTGGAAGATATGCATCACTTGAACGTTACCAACTATATTATTGTAATATTATTTTATTTTCTAGCTGAGAATTTGTGTATCCATTTTTACACAGTAAAAATCATAAAATATTGACACTCTTCTGGAAATCCATTATAAGAGTGTTTCTGATCAAGCCAAGTGTTGAAGTGTCCCAATATAGAAAGTGTTGGGATACCATGGTGACTGTCTATAAAAATCTATACCTGTCAAATTTCAAGGATTAAGAGCAAACACACTCTGCAATATGTTTTATGAAAATCAATTAGTAGAAAAAAAGACTACAGTGCATGAGTGCTGTGATTTTCTTCATGTGTCTAAACGCACTCTACCATGTCAGCTGTTTTGAATGTCACTGGACTTTGAATATAGAGATCAAGAGCTGAACAGAAACTCCAACAAGCCTATACTAATTTCTGAAAAGTTAATAATGTAGTGCTGGGGATTAGGGACAACTTTTTTCCTTGTGTCTGATCTGTCCTTTCGTCAGGATTCATTGCTATGAAACTCAGTGAAGCCCTTGAAAAAATTTGGTGTGACAGCTGCAAGAAAGCCCTGGGCTTTAACTCAAGCTCCCTGTTATCAAGGTGCCATCCTGATGAGGGCCATCTAAAAGTTAGATATGGGTTCCTCTGTCTCCACCACACCAGCCAGAAGCTTGTTCTAGAACCTTGCTCATCTCATATCAGAATCCTTCCTCTAATTTTCAACTCAAATTTATTTCTGTCTGGTTTACTTTTTTGTGTGTTAGTCTATCTTGCAATTTATGTACTACTTCTGCCTCCCTGCTGATTCTCTTTTCTTCTGACACCATCCTACCTCATCTTCCTACACCATCCCTTCGTTATGTAAAAAAGTCAGTCATAATTCCTCTCCACATCCCAGCCTTCATGTTGGTAAAATGAGCAAGTCACGCTCTTTCAGCATTGTCTATAAAGTCAACCTTTCTCATTTCCCCATTCATGCTATGAAACTTTCTCTGCTACTTTTGCAATTTTAACTCCTCTTTTTTGAGTGAGGATAGCTAGAATTTTATGCAGCTTCCAGATGAAATCTCATGAGCACATTATACAATGACATTAATATTTCTTGAGCCTCTGCAAATACTTTTTCTGATACACTCTACTGCTGTACATTTTTTTTTTTTTTATTTAATGTTATATCTCTTGGGTGAGAGAGATTGTAACATCTGTCTTTTACCTCCATTTGTGTTATGCCAGTTCAGTAGGTGCTAGGAACTTAGGCCCTACTGTAAAGTTTAATAATACATTTTATTAGTAGTATTGATGAAATGTATCTCTCATTATCTGAGAATGTTTGAGATATGTTTTATTAATCCTCGGTTACCATGTTTCTCCCTTTATTTTCAGTTCATTCGCTTCTCATTCATACTGAGTTTGCATGTGTTCATTTTAACAGTTGTACTTCTGTGCTGTGGCTATGCTTCGGGAAATGCAAAACAGTTTACAAATCTTACTGTTGCATATTTAGATCTTAGTGCAATATAATTGTAAGGTTCAGTCTGCACATAACAAAGTGTACAGATTTTTTACTGGAACTAAATAAACAGTAGTCAGCATTACAGTAAATTCTAAATAATAAAAGTAATGTTTATAATGAACTCTAATGAAGCTGCTATTTAGATGACAACATATTTATTAGACCCAATGTAATTTCATTTACTCAGTGACTCAAAATGAAAAATGCATGTGTGTGTGTGTGTGTGTGTGTATTGTTGCAGAGTATACAGACAGCAGCATTATACAAAGAGGAAAACAGCAAGAGAGAGGGAAACAGGTCAAAATCTTACTATACTTTCTGATACAATAAAATAGACTTTTACTGTATATAAAATGTGGTCTTAGGACTTTAAATTCAAGTTGTTGAAAGACTGAGAGGTATAACTACGATACATTTCATTTTATACACCCATAGAAGTATCATTTAATGTTTGTGGGGTGTATTCTGTATTTCTTACTTTACTTAGTGTGTTTTGTATGAAGATTACATTGACCTAACTTGAAAAGAAATAAGTCTGAAAATCTGTTAATTTAACATTTGAATCACCATTGTTTCTACAGCCCTGCAACCCTACCCCTAGCAGACCAGAGACCTCATTTTAAGGGAACTGGATGCAAGAAAGATCAAGACTGGATAGTCCATCCAATATTAATGCTGTTCTTGCCCTTGCAAGGTTGTAGAACTGAGCATTGAAGGCTGCACAGTGTTCCTCAAAGAAGATCACTGCACCTGCTTTTTTTTTGATGCCTTCTGTTAATGAAACCCTTATGCAGTAACCCTGAACTCTTGGTGAAGTAATTTAAAATTATCAACTTTTTTTTAAAAATGTCTAGTGAAGCTTTTAAGTGGACCAGTGCAAATATCAGTCAGTTAAATTTTCCACGCATAAGTTTCTTTTTTGAAAAAATGTGACTCCTTTTATTAATGTTGTTAAAACACTTAAGAATGAAAAAAAAATCTTATGACCACAGATAAATGATTACTGTAGCAACAATTTTGAATGAAACTGCTGATTCATATATTATTCATGTGTTGCTATTTCATCTTAGAAGTAGATTAAAAGCAGTCTCAGGGGAACTACATTTTTGTTTGGTTTTGTACAATGCATAGCACAGAAGGATCTCTGAAGAATTACATAAATAGCCTAGAATGTTGCCTGGACTAGGAATAAATTGGCAGAAAAGAATATTTTCTGTTCATCTTTTGCCCTTTGTCAACCAGCATTGTGTTGCCTTTAAAAACATATGTCTTAGAAGAACATGTCATATGTCTTCAAGAAATTGTTGGAGGGGAAAGAGGAAGAAAAATTAATTATTTAGTTACTGAATAACTGAGAAAGAAGACCCACGTTCAACACAGAGGTATATAAATCAGTTCTTTGGCATAAACGTGATAGTTGCATTCATTGCAGCAATGATCTGGGGTCTTCATTCTGCTGTTTTTTTCAGGTGTCCACCTATGGAATTCAGAGCTGTAATTAAATAACATTCCACTGCATGTCGGGCTGACCTTGAAAGATAAATATACACAAATAAATAATTCCACAAATTAGCTGAACAAGAACTATCAAATCACAAACCAAATAAAAATCTTACTTTAGAATAAGTTGCTTGAATGCATTCTGTTACTTAGAGAAATAGTGGCCTTGGCTGCTATATACCCAGAATAGAGTCTGACTGCAAAAATCTGGTAGCATATTTGGACAGATTTTTTTGAGTTGTCAGAATGTAAAGAGATTTCTGCAAATCATTCTGATTCAGAGAAATTCTGCTTGAGTCTGCCTGGGTTCATGCCAGGCTCCACTTTACTGTACGGTAGCTTCTGAACTTGATAGCAGAACCAACCTCAGAGTAAGTGAACACTGGGGGCACACTGCTCTGGATATGTGGTATTACTGCATTTCATTTTAAACAGGTGTTCTTGAATTTGTACCTAGCAAGAACAAAATCAAACTAAAAATCAAACTAAAAAATATCTCAATAAGTGGTGAAGTAGGATTCTTCCCTTGTTCTGATCTTTGCAAATTCTCTGGTAGAACAACGTGTATTCATATATGGAAAGTGAAGGCAAAGTTTCCCGGCACTCTGAAAAAGATGTGAATTGACTTTGCTATCAGGTCAATTGGATTTGAGATGAAATAACAATGTGATCAACCCATCATATGTGAAGGAAGCTTGAATTTCTTCTCAAACACAATACCATCAGGACACATATAGCCTTGTGTGAGCTCAGGAGCTTTACTTATTCTAGGTCTAACTGTAATATTGCATATATGGTTACATGTTAAATATGCATTCAATTTTTACATTACCTGTTAGAGGAGGAACAAAAAGATTCTGTGGTAAGAGATGTTACTCCATTTTCTGGCACTACATCAAATTTCTCTGCAAGCTGTTTCTTCATCATTGTGCCTCACTTCACTTATAGAAAATAGGTGTAATATTTTCCAATGTCGCTAACTTTTTTGCCTCACTCTTCGCTGGCAACCTCTCTCCTCACCCCTCCCGAGTCAATGGATGGAATGAGGGGGACCAGGAGGGTAAAGCCCCTTGCACTATAAGAGAAGATCAGGTTTGTGACCAGCTGAGGAACCTGAACGCATATAAGTCCATGGGACCTGATAAGATGCATCCCAGAGTCCTGAGGGAATTGGATGATGTAGTTGACAAGCCACTGTCCATCATATTTGAAAAGTCATGGCAGTCAGGTGAAGTCCCTGGTGATTGGAAAAGGGGAAACATTGTGCCCATTTTCAAAAAGGGTAGAAAGGAAGACCCCGGGAACTACCGACCTGTCAGCCTCACCTCTGTGCCTGGGAAGATCATGGAACAGATCCTCCTAGAAGCTATGCTAAGGCACATGGAGGCCAGGGAGGTAATTTGAGATAGTCAGCATGGCTTCACCAAGGGCAAGTCCTGCCTGAC
>NW_009260395.1:202217-259338 GCF_000687185.1 Egretta garzetta | reverse complement strand
ATTCTATGATTCTATGATTCTATGATTCTATGATTCTATGATTGATTCTATGATTCCATGTTTCTATGATAAGTTACTCTGTAAGTCTTTGATTTATGATGATAATAAATTCATAAGCATCTCAACAAATTGTTTTACAACTAAAATGTTTTTAAGACTTCTGAATGCTAGAATTCTGCATATAATTTCAACATGTGAACTACCTCAAGGGGCTTCAGAAGCTGACCACTGTAATATACATTCCTGAACTCAATTACAGAATGCTGGTATCTCTGAATATGCTTTAAATCGGGCAAAGATTCAGAGCATGACAATTACATGACCTGCTGCCAAGAAAGGCTCTAACGTGTGCTGACTCTCACTACTATCTGATGCAATATTTTGTAATAAGGATTTTGGCTGGAAAGATTAAAAATGGGGAAAATATTTCTGAGAGGAGGAGAAATATTTAACTTTTCAAGTCAAGCGAGCGATACAGAAAAAACTAATGCTAATAGTAGAAGAGCACCTTTTTTTTCACAGTACATATTAATTGAATCTAACAGAACTCAGTTCAGTTAGATAAAAAAAGAACTGGATGGAAACAGAGGTTAGATAACAAAGCTGGCCAAAATGTTTGGATGTAACAAACACAAGCCTTTGTACAAGGCAGGCTTTGTAAAAAGCCCTGTACTGTATGGACATACTGGAAAGATGAAAAGCGATGAGAAAGTTGAATGTGTAATGTCTATGAATATAACTTTCAAAACTCTGAAGATTCCAAAAGGGATTAAGAGTACACTTTGCTAATGCAATTCATGCAATGTGTTAAGGGAAAATATAACTAGCAAAGAAGGTTAAAACTGGTTGATAATATTTGCATTGTATTTGAGGACTTCTGTACGTAAGAATTAATGGCCAGAGAGATATTAACTATGCAGACAGAGTGTGTTGAAAACACAACTGTCTTCAGTTCTTCATGGCATTGACACTGGAATGTTGGTGCTATTGAAATGACAAAAAAATTAGCTGGCTGGAAAAATCCACAAGAATTTTTTTTGTACTAGTTGTCAACAGTTTTTCTGTATTATTAATGTCTTTATTGTAATATATTCTGACCTCAATAAAGCTTGCACATATGTGAAGCTTCATGCAAGCAAGCACTATGTAAAGGACTGTTTTATCTTCAATGTGATGTTATTTGGCTTTTTGAATAAAAAAAATGAATGGAAGGAATAACCATTTATTGGGTATATTAACAAAGAATGAAGAAAATCTCAAAAACCCAAGTCCACAATACTGGCATCTGAAGTAATCATTATCATGCACAGTAGCTGATAAACTCTGAGCAGTCGACTCAGTAAGTAATCACAGGACAGGCTGGCTGTTACTGAAAGGATCGGGTACTGACTGCTTCCTTCAGTGGGTTCAATACAGAGCCAAGTGTAGTTGTAAAATAGGTGATTCAGAAGATTTCTGAACGGACAGCAATGAGACAAAAGCATACCACTTTAAACAACTAAGTTAGAAACTAAAATTATTTCATATATTAAGGATAATGTTAAAGATATGATGTTAAAGTCAAGGATCAATGCTTCTTAAGAGTGATCAATCATTTCATGACCACTTCAATATCAGTCAGAAATTCACCACACAGGATCTCAGTTTTGCCGTACTTTGCCATCAAAGACTAGGGTAATGAAACCGAAGGAAGAAAGAGCATACAGAAAAGCAGATGGGCTAAGGCATAGCAATAGCTGAAAAGGAATGGAGCAACAAAAATTACCCTTTTAGTGAAAAATGTAAGTACATTACAGGGAAACCCATCATCACTGTCTGTAATTAGACATATAAATATATGCTAGGTTACCAGACACTTCCCATTATCCCGTTACTTTTGTCATTTGTGTTGAAACTTTAATCATTTGGGCTGGAATTTTCTACACCACAACAGTAGCCTTAGGCCATATAGATTTGTATTTTTTTTAAATCTCAGGTAACACCCCTAAGTAGTTTCTTTAACTACAGACAAGTGGGAGAAGATTTTTTATCATATTTTAAAAATCATAGCTACTATTTTTAAGAATTGCTGGAATTTTGGAGCTAAGACTTGAAATCTGTTACATTACATCGGTCTTATTTGGTTTATGGTTATTCCTGGTAGATTACCAGCATAAGAAAGATTTAAGCCTAAAAAAAGCTGAGGTTCTCTCAGAAGTTCCTTCAGAGATGGATGGGAACAGCAGTTTCTCTAACTATTGCAAGAGCTCCCTAAACACTAGTTTACTCTTGGTAAGAAAGTCTTTCTTCTACCCTGAATTGTATACCTGCAGGGACTTCTGTAGAAGTGGAAAATCCTTAGAGCCAGGGAGAGTGAAGCACAAAAGAGAACATGACCCTGTTTCATATGGCTTTCATGACTATGCCACAGAATGTAAACCAAAACATACCAACTCTATCAGTTCATTGGTAAAGGTGGTTTTTTTTTAGTAAAGGGGATAGAGGTTCCATTTTTCAGGAATTTCCCAAGCAGCTACACTCTGGGGAACATCAGGTGCTCAGACAAACACCAGCACTTGACATGCCAGCTAGAATAAGGTGGCTCCCTGTGGGTTTATTAAGTTGTTCTTGGAGGTGCTTCTCTCATCCTACTGACTGCCTAGAGATGGAGGCACTCTGCTCAGTATTCCGGGTCCAGCTCAGGGAAGGATGGAAATCCCTGAGATCTCAAAATGAGCATTCATAATGAGCAAGTACTTGGAAATTTTAGCCTAAATCTTTCTGGAGCTTGCTGGAGACTACACATTTTGTGATCTCTTTTGAAACTGCTTAGAGACATCTTGGTCTGAATTGCATTGCTACAGTACAGTCAGTCGTCCTTCTGTTAAACTAAGTGAATTCGTCAAATAGCTGAAAAAGAGGATCCCCAAGATCTGCTTTCAAAGCATCCAAAATATGTGAAAATACAGTAATTCTAGCATAGACTTTTGGCAGTTTTGTTCTCCAGCTATGGAATGAAGTTGACCGTACAATCAAAGTTCGCAGGTGTTCTGTGAAGCTATACTTGTTAATGCCTTTGAAATACTTAGACGGTGAAAGGAACGTGAGGAAAATAATTGTTTGTAATACAAATTCTGAAAAGTAGATCAAAACAGCTATTGAGAAGATATTAATGAAGAAGGAATTGTGAGAAAAACAAATGAAAAAAATCTATGTCAGGACTGTAGCAAAAGTAAGCACAAGGAGGTGAATTAAGACTATATATGTTGCATATATAGTTATAGTTACATTCTCCATTCTGTAGAATATCTCCATTCTGTAGAACATATGTACATATAAATACACCCATGCTTTTTTTTTGGAAAGCTGTTATTTGTGAAATCAGATACTTAGATGGTAGCCAATTCCAGAATTGCAGATATTCATGAAAATTGAATGAGAGAGAATCTGTTCCCCAAAATACAGCATGGAAAATAGAAAATATTTAAATTCAGCCTTAATATAAAATATATAGAGACATTTCCTGTAAGATTTCTCACAATATTAGTCAACAGATGTTGAGAGAAACACATTCTTATTGATATGCTGGCAATGGCTGCAGCCTAAAAGTTGGAAGTTGGATGGTGCTCAAGGGCATTCCTCTAGCCTCCTTACCAACTGAAGATGATTCTGCAAGCCTGCCCAGTCCAGCGGCTCAGGGGCTTTAAGCCCTTTAATACAGAGTTAACTGCACTGATTGAATATGTTTCTAACCCTTCCTATTTCTCCTGTCATCGTCTGTGGGTTTTTGCTGTTGTTGTTTTTCTCATGTGGATTTTTCTATTTTTTTCTATATTTTAGTCCTGGATCCATTTCACAAAAAGAGGCAGAAACCAGACAAATTGATGAAAAGGAGGGCTGGCTCAAGAAACCTGATTAACTTATTGGAGTAAATGACAACAAGACATGACAAGAATCAGGGAAGAGATAGACTATATGGGGACAACAATAAGTCATTTCATACTGTGGTCTGTGAAAGGACAATATAGGGGGTTACTAAATACATTACCAATGGTGAAATTTTTCATAAATATTTAACTTAGCTTCCAAGATTACAGCAGTTAGTGAATACAGACTGAGAAGGAGGAGAGGCAGATTGTACAGTTCTGATGGACAGTGCTTTTTTTATTGTAAATTGTTATTTTAATTTTTTTTCTTAGTTATTCATTATTTGCCACCGACCTTTGTTATTTGGCAGGACAACCTTCATTGGATTTCAGAAGCAGCTTTTATTTGTCCCATGACTTTCTGTTCTGATTTAGATAGTGAAATTTCAGTGGTCTATCCAAATTAATGGAGATTGTGAAAACAAACTCATACCACATAGACATCACTGCCATATAGCAAAGTTTTTCCCCAAGGCCACGAGGATTGACCAAATAATGCATTTCTCTCTCCTCCAGAAGGGATTAACAAAATCCTGCATAGGAAAGGATAGAACCCGTAGGTACATTACTGCTTCGCTGTAGTTTCCCTAGGCTCAGAACTTTACATAAACAGCTAACAACCTCTCTGAAAGTGAACACAGAAATTGAAGCTGGATAAGAAGAGCTGTAGTGGAAAGCAGAGCTTCTCTTACCACTCCTTCAACTGGTAACATTACCTCTTTGGGTCATGTACCTGGTATTTCCTCATTCTTCAGTGTTACTTAAGTTCATAAATTAATGCTCCTTTAATGAAAGTCATGTGAGCATTTGTGATACATATATATGAGCATGTTTCCAAATGAAAGCAGAGGAAGGATGTACACAGTGTTGGTCACCATATTACAGGAAATAGTGAAGAATCAGAAGTGACATGGATGTCAGGTAGAATAATAGAGAGTTTATGGGCTATACTGCTATGGGAAGCTATCGAAACCCACTATTAACTTCAAAAGAAGCAATTAAGAAAGGATATGTTGTAGACGTACACTTCTAAGAGGGTTAGAGGAAGTAGATACATAAAGTGCTTTGAAAGGTGAAAACTTTGGGAATAAAAAAGGGTGAATTATGGTAAAAGAGGACCAGATATTTCATTACACGTAATTACTATGTAAAAGAGTTAAAAATGAATTCATTTGAGTTGTTCTTGATTTACACTACCTCAAATGGAAATCTGGATCCAGCTCAGAGAGCTGTATTGGGTTTACCTGGCAAGGTTTTGGTGATGGAGGGCTGCAGGAGTAATCTCTGTGAGAAGACACCAGGAGCTGCCCACATGTCAGACACAGCCAGTTCCAGCTGGCTGCAACAGACCCACTGCTGGCCAAAGCTGATCCCACCAGCAGTGATGGTGATGCCTCTGTGAAAACGTATTTAAGAAAGGGCAAAAAATGCTGTGCAGAGCTGTCAGAAAGAGGAGTGAGGAAAATGGGAAAGAAACAGCCCTGCAGACATGAAGGCCAGTGAAGGAGGGGGAAGAGATGCTCCAGGTGCTGGAGCAAAGATTCCCCTGCAGCGCATGAAGAAGACCATGATGAAGCAGGTTGTCCCCCTGCAGCCCATGGAGGACCATGTCAGGGCAGATATCAACACTGCAGCCTGTGGATGACCCCACGCTGCAGCAGGTAGAGATGCCTGAAGGAAGCTGCAGCCCATGGAGGGCCCGTGCTAGAGCAGGCTCCTGGCAGGAACTGTGGCCCGTGGAAAGGAGCCCACGCAGGAGTAGGAGGTTTCCTGGCGGGAACTGTGGCCCATGGAGAGCCTACGCTGGACCAATCTGTTCATGAAGAACCATACTGCATGGAAAGGACCCATGCTGGAGCAGTTCATGAAGGACTGTATCCCATGGGCGAGAACCTATGCTGGACCAGGGAAACAGTATAAGGAGGAAGGAGTGGCAGGATGAAGTGTTTGTTGTGGCTTAACCCCAGGCAGCAACTAAGCCCCACACAGCCATTTGCTTACTCCTGCCTGGTGGGATGGGGGAGAGAATTGGAATGGTAAAAGTGAGAAAACTCATGGGCTGAGATAAAGACAGTTTAATAGGGAAAGCAAAAGCCACGTGTGCAAGCAAAGCAAAGCAAGGAATTCATTCACCACTTCCCATGGGCAAGCAGGTGTTCAGTGATCTCCAGGAAAGCAGGGCTCCATCATGCATAACAGTTACTTAGGAAAATGAAATGTCATCACTCTGAACATCCTCCTGCTTCCTTCTTCTTCTCCCAGCTTTTATTGCTGGGCATGATGTCAATATGGTGTGGAATATCCTTTTAGCCACTTGGGGTCAGCTGTCCCGGCTGTGCCCCCTCCCAGCTTCTTATGCACCTCCAGCCTACTTGCTGGTGGGGCAGTGTGAGAAGCAGGAAAAGCCTTGACTCTGTGTCAGTACTGCTCAGCAGTAGCAAAAGAATCCTGTGTTATCAACATTGTTTTCATGACAAGTCCAAAATATAGCTCCATGCTACCTATAATGAAGAAAATTAACTCTGTCCCAGCCAAAACCTGCAGAGTTATGAACTGACCACAAACCCCATTCCCCATCCCCCTTCACTGCTGTGTTGGGGAGGAGGTAGAAGCATCAGAAACGAAGGAATGAAGTTGAGCCTGAAAAGAAGAGAGGGTAGGGGGAATGTGCTTTTAGTTTTGAGTCTTTGTTTCTATCATACTCTGTTTTGAATTGGCAATAAATTATATTAGTCTTTCCCAAGTTGGTCTGTTTTGCCTGTGATGGCAATTGATGAATGATCTCCCTGTCCTTATCTCAGCCCATGAGCTTTCTTCATCTTATTTTCTCCCCCTGTCCTGTTGAGGATGGTGAGCAAGAGAGTGGCTTGGTGAACACCTGGCAGCCAGCCAAGGTTAACCCACCGCAAGAGCTTTGAGCCTTTCCTCTGGAAGAAAGGGATGATTTTGCCTAATACAACTTTGGAAAAATATGGTACTATTAAGTAAATGATTGAAAATAACCATGGCTTAAAGAAGAGGTGGGTTAGGAGGAAGACATGTTACCTTTCCACACTATTCGACAATATCTGGAATTTCTTTTTCTGTTGTTTGCTAGAGAACAATGAGCAACTCTGCTCATTTGCCTGAGAATGAAAGATCCTTGGTGAAAATTTAGAACCAAGTGTGAGAGATGTTTACAATAAATTAAATAATCTGGCTGTCATATTTATGAAAGGACAGCAGGGTATGTAGATGCATCACCACAAAGACTACTTTAGAATTTTATTCAGACATACTAGAGTTTCAAAGTTTGCAGAAACACGAATAAAGCAAAGCACTGTCAAAAGTCTCCTACAAACTCTAAAGGGATGGACTGGTGTTATTAGCATATCAGGGAAAACATTTCATAACCAAGAAGTAGTGTCTCTGGTATGTTAGATGAAATATTACAAAAGAAGGCTGGAAAAAGATCTCTCTCTAAGATGACCACCACCAATAATAATGTATTGTTAGTGATAATGAAGAAAGATAGAGGTTTTTAAAGGTGCTTCTTTTCTGCATTCATGCTTCTTTTCTGATAGAAGCTTTTAGATGGAACACTTCATAACTTCTGATACTGGGAAACAGTACTTACAGGTATATAGGTGCACACCCAGTCCATGTTTACTAAATTGCAGGCACAGTGTGAAAAGTCACTCCAAGAGGGAGAGAAAATGTGTTTTAACACATTGTGAGACATACATTTAGTCCTAAAACTTGATACAAATTTACTAGCTTGAGTGCTGATCATAGAAAATGACATTTGAGAGTGCAGAGCAGTCAGTTAGGAATAAAGATGACTGAGGGGAAAAAATCTCTGTTGATGGCAAATTCTGTTGCTGCTAGCTCTCTCTCACTTCTAAATACTCTCTGGAGAGGAAAAACTAGTCTTTGAAAATGTAATTCCCTGGCATGCTTTGCATTTAAGTCCTCTGAGTGAGGTTAGTCAAGTTTACCATAAAAAAAACCCAGGATACGAGCCTATCCCAGGTTTTGTTGTTGTTGTTAGTTTTTTTCAGTTAAAGGATATGGAAAGCCTGCAGAAAAATACTAATGGGCGTTGAAATATGCATTTTGGTGGTGGAGGGGACCAGAAAATATGTCTATCCTGTCCTCTGAAATTTGTAATACAAGGAGTATCTCTTTCTATAATCATATTCTCAGTGATAGAAAACTTAACAAATGATTGCTTGTGTTCTTATAAAACTATAGGTTCCATTTTGTTTTGCAAGCAACATTTTTCTTGTGAGGTTATCTTCATCCCTTTCAATTTCCTTTTGCCTCCAGCTTGGACAGAAGGGTGCTGACAAAGAGTGAAGAGTCCATTGGTAATAACAATCCCATACCTGGAGGCTCTCCTGCTAAATATAGGTATTGGACAAGTGAGCTCACAATCTTTCCTTCCATCACTCAATGTGACTGGAAGACAGTACCTCACCTAAGAAAGGAAAGAGCAACTTTACATACAGAGGATTTTCCAGCACCCATCCTGAAGCTGAGAGGCACAAGGCTGAGCAGGTGGATGAAGTAAGACACAGTAGAATGAGGACAACAAAGGGTGGGATTCCTCTTATAGAGATTTGTATTTATCTTATGCTTTCTCCCTGCAACACGTTTACATTTGTGGTAGGGTAAATGATAAACTTGAAGCTTTTAGATTTTGATGACACACAGAGGAACAACTTTCAAGGAGGGCTGGGAAAGCTGACAATTGTTTTAGGCTCCATAAAATTTATTCTGGCATCCCAAAGACGGAGGAAGTGTTAGCCATAGAGTATAAACCTGGAAGTTTTCATGGATGCCCAGAGTGAATGACACTGCATAGTTGTGCTAGTCCCAGCGAGCAAGGGAATGTACATCTGAAAAGTTGGGTTCATTAGTGGTGAATGCCCAGCAGGGGTGAGTGCATCCACTGTGTGATAGCAGTAGTGTAAAACTACATGAGAGACACGGAAAGAAGCAGATAAACGTATGTGTCTAGCAGTTTACCTCCTTAAAAGCATTAGCAGTTTATTATTCAATGACAGCAAATAGGTTGGAAATTTGTGCCATTTGGTGGTGAAACTGAAACATCACTGAATTCCTAATAGCTTTTTCATGTCCAAACCATCATGGTGCCATTTATACCTGTAGTCAATATCCAAAATAGAACAGAAGGACAAGCAAAGCAAGGATTTGAGAAGCAGAAGTCAACAGAAAATATGCATCAAAGAAACCATAAATCATATGCACAATACAAAAATTTGAGTTTCATAGATATTTTCAGTACTATGATTTTGACAGGATAGTAAATATTCTTGCAAGACAGAAATATTCTGCATCAGATTTTGTAGGACACCTCTTTTATGACCTTAAGATTTCCTGCCTATTTGGGGTTTGGGATTATTGCTGGAAAGGGTTTTTAGATCCAGCACATTAAGCAGGTAGATTTTTGCTTTCATTTGATACACAGAAGACATGCAAAATTTCCTGTTGCTAGGTGTGTTACTGTTATGCTGAGCTAACAATGAAGTCTTTGTGCCTTGATTCACCTTGACAGTGCCCCATGAATTTAAGCCCCAGTAAAGGTTTTTAATGTACCATATTTCTGGGTTGCTTGGGGGTTTTTTAAGCAGTAATTTAGGAGTATGAGCCAGTAAGAGAAAAGATCTGGATAATATGAAAATGCAGTGAAAGTTTAGTGTGTAATTTAAAAACTCTTATTGTCCTCTGAAGCCCATATGTGTACTACCTGTTAGGCAAGCAGTAATATCAGAGGATTTTATTTTTAAAGTACTAGATTTTTAAAGTAACCATTTATTTATTTATTTATTTATTTTCCTCAAGTACTCAAGTACTGTGTTCAGTTTTGGGCCCCTCACTGCAAGAAAGATGTTGCATTGCTGGAGCATGTCCAGAGGAGAGCAACCAAGCTGGTGAGGGGTCTGGAGCACAAGTCATACGAGGAGCGGGTGAGGGAACTGGGGTTGTTTAGTCTGGAGAAGAGGAGGCTGAGGGGAGACCTGATCGCCCTGTACAACTGCCTGAAAGGAGGCTGTGGTGAGGTGGGGTCGGCCTCTTCTCCCTGGTAACAGATGATAGGATGAGGGGGAATGGTTTGAAGCTGCGCCAGGACAGGTTTAGGCTAGACATTAGGAAAAACTTCTTCACCAAAAGGGTTGTCAGGCTCTGGAATGGGCTGCCCAGGGAGGTGGTAGAGTCCTCCTCCCTGGAGGTATTTAAAAGAAGGATAGATGAGGTGCTTAGGGACATGGTTTAGTGGTGGGATGGCAGGGTTAGGTTAACGGTTGGACTCGATGACCTCAAAGGTCTTTTCCAACCAAAGTGATTCTATGATTCTAAGCATTCGGCACCCCAAATTACAGCTGACTTTTGGAGAGCTGAATTCACTCAGTGCCCATTGACTGTTCCAGCAGTGCCTGGGCAGTTCCTCTTGCTCTCATCCTGTCCCAGGGCTGCCCAGGCGCAGCGCTGCTGTCCCGCGGCCAGGAGCCTTTCCAGGCGCTTCCCGGGAGCGCGCTGGCGGGCCCGCGCCCGGGCTCCCGTGCGCTGCTGGCCGTGGTGCTGAAGCGTGCGTGAGGGCAACATCCAGAACATTTTGGGTTTTGAACCACGTATTGCTACAGCGGGCAAGATTTGGGGAGCCTTAGATATGAATTAAATTACTTACTTCCTTCAGTATCTTTTTCTCTATTGCTGCCTGTTTATATTTGTTGCTCCATGGGCCTCACTAAACAGTTACGCTCTCTTCTCCGCTAAAACGTTAAGACGTTCTGTGAATGTTCACCTGAGGTGGGAAGATCCAAATTACATATTTTTTTATAATAATAGTAGTGGTAAGATGAATATTAATTTGTGCTCTGCTACAAGGTTGTTCCTTGCTACCATCTAACTTTTCATGTTACTTTCCCTTGTGTGCTTTAGTAATAATCACAAAGGACGCTTAGATTTAGACAGCAGAATATTCTCAGGGAAGAATTACCTTCAAGCTCTTAAACCAACACTTCCTCTCAAAAATCTTTACATACGGGTTGTCCAGCATTCAGTGATGAAAATAAATTTTAACTACAATGATTGGGGCCTATAATTTATTTTTTTTTATTTTTGTGCTTTCTCTGATAATGCTATGATTACTTTACAGTACCTCCTGTGCACACAGAATAAGCATGACCATGGCTAACTAAATGAAGAAAGTATAGATTTTATTTTATTTTATTTTATTTTAAGAATGGGAGGAAAGGAATTTCTGGCTAGTAGAGCATGCTAGATATTAAAGAATTTATATTAAAGAAAAAGGACTCAGAAGGCTGTTCTTCAGGGAATTGTCCATGTATTAAGTCCAGATAATGGTAGCTGTCATATTTTTGAGTACTCAACATGAAAGATCACCTATTCCATACTCTAAACAATTTTTATTTGTTAATTATATGTGCATTAGACATTAATACCTAAAGGCAGAACATTATTTTTTTAATGCACCTGACTTTCACAGAAAAAAAGGACTGGTTTGCACCAGGTGGTGCTGGTTTATCTGGATCTTGATAAGAAAGGTACATATACTTACAAGACAGGTAAATATTTACTAAAAGCCTAGGAAAGGTAACAGCAAGTTATAAAATCTCACATCCCTTTCTGATGCTGGGAACCCTGAGATGTTACGTCACTGGATGGACCTCTGGTCAGGGCATGGCATGCTCCACTGATTGCTAGTGTCCTTGTAGAGTCTTGCTCACAGTACAGCTTCATCAGTCTCTGGGAGCAATCAAACCTGGAATGCAGACTTAGCTTTAGGGGGTCCCTTGGACACTATGGTGTAATATTCTTATCTTATTAATAAAGTGACAATTCTTGAAGGGGTCCATCTAGTATTTCAAGTGGGCAGGACAATATTATATGCATAGACTTGATTAAGTACACATTGACTACAGGCACATCGAATGATTTTGCATTGAGCTTGTATTCATTGATTAACTATACTATTGATTAGCTATGCCTTGTTTAAGTAGCAGTCATGAAGTATCCGTGATGCAGAGGCATACACCTGGATTAGTCGTGTTGTGGATCACTAACTCCTCACACAGTAGTCTTTCAGGCTGACCACTGCAGTGTCAAATTCCATATGCAGTCACATGTAGAAATCGCAGTGTTCAAATCTCAATGGTAAGCTAAGCCCAGCCAAATGAAACCTCACTGTACCAACACAGTATATTTTTTAATAGAGAGTTCACAGATAAAATATTGTATTATAATATCATGTTGCTAAACTTCTTCCTAGAAGGAATTGTCAAATGAGTCCAGCAATGGAAAACTTTAGCTCAAAGAAACTACGCAACTACAAAGTGATAAAAACAGTCCTAGGAAAATCCTGCAGTTGTCTTCTCAAAAATTTCTTGTTTACTTAGTTCATCACAAAGTGGTTGTCTGCCATGTACGACACTGCATAGGTGAAGGTACTGATTTCGGTGCTCCAGGCTAAAGAAACAGAAGCATAGAGCAGAATGTCACCAGCAGAATAGATAGAATTCAGCTCTCTTTCAACATTGAATCAAGCCTCAGAACACTACAGATGAAGGAATATTTGAAAAATAAAAAGGATGTATGCTGGGCCAGAACTGGCAGGAAATACTTTTCCTTTTGCTCTACAGAAAAAAAAAAAAAAATTAAAAAAATTAGATTTCAGAAATATCCCAGTGCAGCAGAGGGGCAAATCCAAGATGTCTTATAATAATAATAATAATAGCAACATAGGCCAGACACTCTAGAATAATTTGGAGGGTATATTTGACTTTAGAGTTTGGAGGGTTTATTTGCCTTTAGTGTCAGAATTCTGAGTGAATCCTGAAGTTCTTTTACCTTCTTAGTCAAAAACTGTCATTGTGGCACTATTGGCCACTTCGGGGTGATGCTCTCAGGCTCTCTTTAAGCTGCACAACTGTTCATCATAACAGAAGTTTGTTTAGTTACTGAACATGGGAGATTTGGACCAATCCTGCTGCTAACTCTGTGCCCAAAGAGGGAGATTTAAATAACTATGAAATTTGCCTAAATTATTTTTAAAGCAGAAACAGAACAAATGCTGCCTTTAAGTAAGTGATATTGTCTCTCTCAAAGTGATGGTTCAGTCTTTCAGCCAGCATGAAAACCAGTATTTTGAGGGACTATGATAGCCACTATGGATAAGAATTTTAGCTGTACATGTTCTATGGCTGAACCTCATATAAGAGCAGAAAGCAGTTCACAAAATTAGTTACAAATATATTTTCTCTATGACGTGTCTCACAAATGGATTTTTGACTGCATAGAAATCAACCTTAAATAAGAGAAACTCCTAATTACTTGGAAGTTCTCTTTTCCTATATTTTCATGTATAAGGGTGTCATTTTGCTTGTATATACCCAGATGTCTCTAAGTTTTATTATTAGTCAAACTGTTTATAAGCCAAAAGTGGTAGAATCTGAGACAAACAAAAAGTATGCAAACCAAAGGAAAAAAAAAAAAAAAAAGAAAAATTCCACATAATATTGTCTTAATTCTGGTTTTGCTAATGCCAGAGTTAATTTTACCACTCAATTCAAATGAATCAGAATTAGGAACAGTTTAAGAGTCCTTGAAAACCCCAGATTTACAGAAACCATAGCTGATTCCTACCCAGATCAATAAATACATGTTTTTTTGGGGAATATACAGCAGAGTAGGAAACAAGCAAACAATAAGGCTTAATATCCACCGAAGTCTGTGACATTCCTCAGAGATGGAATTTAATATTATCTACACAAAGAATTACATTTTATTAGAGTGTATAAATGTATTCTGCTTGCAACAGTTTAAATCTTTGGGAAAATGCAGTGAATCAAAATCAGAAATGCAGCTTTGCAAGGGAAACATTTTTGCCCTCATAGCAGGCTTCCCTTCTCTTTAGCAGCTTATTTCTGCTGGATATTGCACTTTGCTTTATTTTTCCTTGTCCTTTTTATTCTCTGTATTGGAATATAATAAAGGGACTCTGTGCTGTATGTATTTGCAGGCAGATCTCCGTGGGCTGTTCCAGCAGTCTATCTTTGGTGCTGTATTAGCATACTATTGCCACTTATTACCCTAACTGTTTGATACTGGTGCATCCATTTTAGGTTTAGCAAATTAAATTTTTGTTCCCCATTCACAATAATTCAATTCAGTTCAATTAACTTGTAACACTGAGGGCTCGGTGTATTCTGTATGCACTTAAAATGCTGTTGTATATTATGTCTGATGTATTCTTAGGGATTATTTAATTCAGGGAGTCATGTTAGTTTCAGGCTATTGTCCTTGTGATAAGGCAAGTCATTTACAGAGGCGATTGGGATGGATCCTTGCAGATCAACCTAACAGTAGATCAAGAGCTCATGTCTAACATATGACATGATGTAACGTGACGGCTATGATGAAAAAGCAAGTTATCGATAACTGAGTCCTGATAGAATAGAGCAGAAACCAGAGCTGTACAGGCACAGAGGAGCTGTGAGAAACATTGGAAACAAATACTATTTGTAGCCTGTTAAATCCAGTGTAGATTATGTTAAATAAAGTTGCTCAAAACAAAGTTTTTCACGCATTTTCACACCCAGAGCAACTCGTCTGTCCTCCCTGGAAGGATTGGTTTCATTTATGATAGTAGTCACTGCAAGCTGTAGTTATACCGAAGGACTTCCCCCAGAAAAGTAAAGTGATTGTAAGAGCCGTTAAAGCCAGTTTCGTACTTTGGGAAAATAGGTGCTGTGGCATCTGATAGGGGATACATCAGAGAAATTTTCAGTAATACTTATTCCGTGAAGATAACAGTAGCACAGCACTTACTAATCTAATTGCATTTATGATATATATAGATAAACCCAGCATGTATTTATAGATCTTACACAATGGTATTCCAACCTCCCTCTTGATGTCTTATCGTTAACCAATGCAGTCTTCTCTGCAGCAAAAATTCCCAGACAAAAAATAAAAAAAATCTAGGTTTTTAGTTATGAACTAAACAAAGGAAATCAAATTCCCCACCTGCTGTGGCTGGCTGAATACAGAGAATAAAGCAGTGTTAATTCAAAAAAAATCACCCAGTAAGGGTCCATTCACAGTTACTCTCCTGTTCTTGCTTTATAGAAGACAATAAAAACGTCTGCCTGAAGCAGCTTTTCTTTCCAAGGGGTACCCTTGTAAGCATGGTTTTATTGGGAACACACCTGCCATTCAGTGAACAAATATGTACTCTGATCTCCCATGGGTCTTTGCTTCCATCATGGCTTCCAAAATATCTGGGCTGTATGTCTACTCTGCATATTAGTAAATCCTCACTAGTGTGTGTCAGATGTACTAATTAAACCTTTTTAAATGCCAGAAGTCCCTGCTTGCTGACATGAAACTAGGACTGTCCCATATGAAAAGGCTGATTTTCCACAATTTCTTATCCATTTCCAAATAACTGCATTACCTCACATTTCCATGTGAGGCAAGAGCTCACAGATGCTGATTTATAAACACTGTGACATTTAGGATGACAGGCAGGAATACTGCTACTGACCCAAATGACAACGTTTCTGATTTCTGTGAGGCCCAGTGCAATTATTTCCAGGATCAACAGCCCCATTAGCACCAGGAAGAAAGTGCAGCTGGGCATTATGGTTGTTTTTAACTCTGGCTAATAAGTGTGACAAAATGTGAGATATCTTTGACTTTTCACATAATACTCCAAAGCATTCTTTATGTTTCTTAAAAGTGAAATACTTCTTACTTATACTTGAAAGAGATAACTTTATTTTATATAGATATCTTTCAAATGTCAGCTTTGACCCTGAAAATAGAGAATGGTGGAAGTGTGTCGTTGTGGAAATAAAGCATATTAACATCACAATTTTATCACAGAAGGCTTTGTTCCTGCTTTTTAAAAATCATGAATAAACTTTGCTTATTGTCCATTGTGACCTTGTATCCAAGTTGTAAACGACAACATAAAGTTTTCTAAGATTTTTCAAAAGTATCTTTTTCGTGAAATGTGCAGCCCCCATTTTCATGTGCAGTTCTAGTGATGCACTTACAAACTTATCAATTTTGCATTTTAACTGCTAAATCCATTTTTCTAGTGTCATATCTTAAGATCCTTCATATATAGATATTATAGTAGTACCCAGACACCTCGGATATTCAAAGTGAAGATCTTGGTTTCACAATGCTACAGTGATAAACTGAAGAACTGTACTCATTTTGGCAGAAAGGGGAATAAAAACTACAAAATCTAAGTAAGTTGCCGAAGATAATATCAAAAAAACCTGTTGCCAAGCAAGAGCAAGAACTCTGTTCTCACTAATCTGTGCTTATCATCATGATTGCAGGACTGTCACTGAAGTTGCAGTTGAACCACTGCTGAAGCTTATTGGTCCTAGGGACTGTCTAGATGGGCTCAATTACAAGATAACTTTAGAATTACAGATTCCATACCTGTCCACTACTAAACCATGTCCCTAGGTACCTTGTCTACTCGTCTTCTAAATACCTCCGTGGATGGGGACTTGACCACTTCACTAGGCAGCCCCTTCCAGTGCCTGATAACCCTTTCAGTGAAGAAATTTTTCTTAATAGCCAATCTAAACCTCCCTTGATGCAACTTGAGGCCATTTCCCCTTGTCCTATTGCTTGTTAGTTGGGAGAAGAGACCGACACCCACCTCACTAAAGCCTCCTTTCAGGTGGTTGCAGAGACTGATAAGGTCTCCTCTCAGCCTCCTCTTCTCCAGGCTAAACAACCCCAGTTCCCTCAGCTGCTCCTCATCAGACTTGTGCTCCAGACCCCTCACCAGCCTTGTTGCCCTTCTCTGGACAGGTTCCAGTGCCTCAATGTCCTTGTTATAGTGAGGGGCCCAAAACTGAACGTGCGGCCTCACCAATGTCAAGTACAGGGGAAGGATGACTTTCCTTGTCCTGCTGGACATGCTATTTCTTATATTTCTGATGCCATTGACTTACCATCTGAGCTTTGTAAAACTGCAATAAAAAGTTTTCAGGCGGTTCCGCATCTCTTCAGTATCTGTGTCTACATTATTCCAAGCTGAACATATCACACTCCATTAGAGACATTGTGCTTTTCAGTGGTGGGAAGCAGTCTCCAGCATTTCCTCAGACACCAGTCCCCAGCCAGTGAGACACTAATAAAAGGAAGGGAGGGTCTAAGTGCAGTGCTCGTCCCCTTGCTTCGGACTGTGTGAGGCTGATGTTGTTCTGAGAAGGCAGAAGCAGAAACCCAAAATAAGGACCTTTGCCACTGCTGTGTTCTCTGGTGACTTCCTCTTTGAGGTATTGATACTGGCTTTGCACGACACTTGGATGAGACCGATACTGCAAGGGATCCAAGATGAAGAGGTGGGAAAGTGAAAGGTAAAAAACAGCAGGAGAAACAAGAAAACAAGAAAGATGGATTGCACTCTCCAACACTTTTTTTTCTTCTTTTTTTAAGTGAAAATGGTAACAGGCACAGCAATCTTTCTGAAAATATCTTGACTGAAAAGTCATCCTGGTGCATATTCATCAAATGATGTCTGTGATTGTCTAGAAATCTGTCTGTGAATGTTGATAAAGAATTAAGCATTTCTGTTGGGAAAAAAAAAAAAAAAGTGTGTGTGTGTGTTAATAACGCATAAAGGACTGGTATACAACTTGACCTGACCTATCTAGCACTTTTAAAATTGTGACATCCAAAACCCAGTTGTTTGTACAGCAAAGGCACTAAATGCAGCAAAGTATTTTCTTATTATTCACCTTTCATGGAATAGAACAGTTCACAGAATCATAGAATAGTTTGGGTTGGAAGGGACCTTTAAAGGTCATCTAGTCCAACCCCCCTGCAATAAGCAGGGACATCTTCAACTAGATCAGGTCACTCAGAGCTTTGAGTGTTTCCAGGGATGGGGCATCTACTACCTCTCTGGGCAACCTGTTCCAGTATTTCATCACCCACATCATAAAAATATTCTTTTTTATATCCAGTCTAAATCTATCCTCTTTTAGTTTAAAATCATTACCCCTTGTCCTATCGTAACAGGCTCTGCTAAACAGTTTGTCCCCATCTTTCTTATAGGCCCCCTTTAAGTACTGAAAGGCTGCAATCAGGTCTCCCCGCAGCCTCCTCTTCTCCAGATTGAACAAGCCCAACTCTCTCAGCCTTTCCTCACAGGAGAGGTGCTCCAGCCCTTGGATCATTTTTGTGGCCTCCTCTGGACCCGCTCCAACACTTCCATGTCCTTCTTGTGCTGAGGGCTCCAGAGCTGGACGCAGTACTCCAGGTGGGGTCTCCCCAGAGCACAGTAGAGGGGCAGAATCACCTCCCTCAACCTGCTGGCCACGCTGCTTTTGATGCAGCCCAGGGTACGGTTGGCTTTCTGATCTGCAAGCACACATTGCCAGCTCACATCCAGCTTTTCATCCATCAGTACCCCCAAGTCCCTGTTGGCAGCGCTGCTCTGAGTCCCTCCACCCCCCAGCCTGTATTGATATTGGGGGTTGCCCTAACCCAGGTGTAGGACCTTGCACTTGGCCTTGTTGAACCTCATGAGGTTCACACAGGCCCACCTCTCTAGCTTGTCCAGGTCACTTTGGATGACATCCCATCCTTATGCTGTGTCAACCACACCACTCAGCTTGGTGTCATCTGCAAACTTGCTGAGGGTGCACTCCATCCCACTGTCTAAGTCATTGATGAAAACATTAAACAGCACCGGTCCCGGTACGGACCCCTGAGGGACACCACTTGTCACCGATCTCCATCTGGACATCAAGATGTTGACCACTACCCTCTGGTTGTGGCCATCCAACCAATTCCTCATCCATCGAACTGTCCACCCATCAAATCCATAGCTCTCCAATTTAGACAGAAGAATGTTGTGGAGGACCATGTCAAAGGCTTTGCAGAAGTCCAGATAGATGACATCCATAGCTATTCCTTTGTCCACTGATGTAATCACTCCATCACAGAAGACCATTACGTTGGTCAGGCAGGAATTGGCCTTGGTGAAGCCATGTTGGCCATCTTGAATCACCTCCCTGGCCTCCATATGCCTTAGCATAGCTTCTAGAGGATCTGTTCCATGATCTTCCCAGGCACAGAGGTGAGACTGACAGGTCGATAGTTCCCAGGGTCTTCCTTTCTACCCTATTTAAAAATGTGTGCAATGTTTCCCTTTTTCCAGTCACCGGGGACTTCACCTGACTGCCATGACTTTTCAAATGATGGGCAGTGGCTTGTCAACTACATCAGCCATTTCCCTCAGGACTCTGGAACACATCTCATCAGGTCCCATAGACTTATGTGCCTTCAGGTTCCTCAGGTGGTCACGAACCTGATCTCCTACAGCAGGAGGGGCTTTACCCCCTGGTCCCATTCTTGTGGTCCATTTACTCGAGAAGTGTGAGAATAGAGGTTGCCAGTGAAGAGTGAGGCAAAAAATTGTTGGCCTTCCTTTTCTGACTGACATACCTGTAGAAGCCCTTCTTACTATTCTTTGTATCTCTTGCCAAGTTCAGCTCTAGCTGTGACTTCGTCTTCCTAACCCCATCCCTACACAGCTGGGCAGTGTCCCTATACTCTTCCCAGGATACCTGTCCCTGCTTCCACTGCTGTCGCGGATGGAGTGAGAGGGAGGCAAAAATAATGTGGTTTATTGGTGTAAAACAGTGAGTTAACAAAGTTCAGTGGTAACTGCGACAATAGTTTGAGATTCGATGGCAAGGTACACTTTGTTATTTACTGCACAGAGGACAGGGTCAGACAAGACTGTCAGGGAGACCCTCCCGTTGAGTCACGAGGTTCGGAAAAGATCCCCTTGCTTTCTAAACTCCCTCAGAGAGGAGTCTAGGTGCGGCTGGATCCAATCCTAGTCCCAGACTTGGTCAACGGTTTATGTCTAAAGGATTATATATGCGCACTTAATCCTTTATGTCACTTAGCTAAGATTTCCAAGTTAGCATGCTGTTAGTCACTTACCGAGAATCTGTCGTGGTAAGGAATCTCTCAACCTCGAGGAGTAACCTTGAGAGGCGTCCCTGCTCAAGGGGAGATCCTGGCGTGCAGCCCGCTGCCGTGCAGGAGAGCTCAAAGGGCTCTTGGGCTGCTCACTATTTATGGAGACCAGATGTATCTATCACCACAGCCACAGGTGGTTATCACTGGAAAGAGGTCAAAGGAGGGGGAGTCAGAGACGAGGGGGGAGCACACCGCCACAACTGCCTGTGCATTTCCTTCGTACCCTTGAGTTTGACCAGCAGGTCTCAACTCAGCCATGTTGGTCTCTTGCCTTCCTTGCCTGATGTCTTACACCTGGGGTTCAAGAGCTCTTGCGCTCTATGGAAAGCATCTTAAACACCTGACAGCTCTGTCCTGTTCCCTTGTCTGTGAGGGAATTTTCTCAGGGAGTTCTGCTGACTAACTCCTTCAACAGCTGGAATTCTGCTCTCCTAAAATTCAGGGTCCTGACTTTACCCTTTGCCTTTCCCATATCCCTTAGGACCATGAATTCCACCAGTGCGTGATCACTGCAGCCCAGGCTGCCTCCAGTCTTGACATCACCAATTAGCTCACTTGCATTGGTGACCATCAGGTCCAGTATCATATCTCCTGTGGTAGCCTTTCTATGACCTGGCTTAACCAGTTATTGTCAATGCATTCCAGAAGTGTCCTGGATTGCCTATAGCTTGCCACGCCACTTTTCCAGCAGATATCAGGGTGGTTGAAGTCCCCCAGCAGGACAAGAGCCTGCAAGTGCAATACCTCCTGTAGCTGGAGTAACAAGGCTTCATCAAAATGCTCTCCTTGGCTGGGTGTCCTGTAGTAAACACCAACCACAAGGTTCCCTTTGTTGCTTTGGTCTCTAATTCTTACCCATAAGCTTTCAACTTACTCATAGCTATTCTTCAGAGACACCTCTTCACACTCTATCCATTTCCTGATGTAGAGGGCAATGCCTCTGCCCCTCCTTCCTTGCCCGCCCCTTCTGAACAGCCTGTAGCCATTGATAGCCGCACTCCAAGTCATAGGATTTATCCCACCAAGTTTCAGTAGTGGCAATTAGGTTGTAGCTTTCTAGCAGCATGGTGGTTTCCAACTCCTATTTGTTGCCCACACTGTGTGCAGTGGTGTAGGGGCACTTCAGCTGGGCTGTTGGCCATGTCACCTTCTTAAAGGAACACCCCTTAAATCCTTTGAGGTATTTCATTGGTGTTTGCCAGTTGGGTCCTATTACCTCAGGAGCCCCTGGCTCATCTTTGTAAAACTTCAACTGTGCTCCAGTGCAGCCAGCATGTCTCAGAGCAAAAGGCTGAGGGCCCTTGCTAGCACCCTGTTCCTCTAACCTTGGTATGTCATTCCGCAGCTTGTCACAGGCAAACCTGATACTATTGCTCTCCCCCCACTTCCTCCCCTTCTCTTGTGGTACTCCACATGTCTATGCAATAGCTCTTCCTATACACACATATATACCCCATATTTTTTTTTACCATGTCCTACCTACAGATACATTCAAAACATACATCAACTTTATGATCAGTAGTGTAACAGAATAAGAGAAAAAGAAAGGCACCATTCAACCTACTGATGAAAAAGATGTCACCTTTTCCAAAAGAGTCCTTTGAGGTCTGTTTGGGTATGCAAAATTTAAAGGGCTAAAAGCCTCTAAATGGAAGCTGGGAAAATACAAATATGTAGCTGCATGCTAAAAGGAGATAAGGAAGACTGTAAAATGTTAGACAAGAAAGAAATAAATTCTAGCTAGGAGTAGGTCACTCTTCTTTCATAGAGAAATGGCTATTATTAATTTTCTGCAGCTTACACTTCCCGTTCTGCAGAGTATTTATCTCTCCAGGTTACTGTTGTATAATAGTAAATTCTTAAGGTTTGCTTTTCTATTAGGTCACACAGTGCCAGATAGCTTTATGGCATGTCTGAATAATTCAACATCTCACTAAAAAAAAAAAAAAGTTTGTAGCAGCTATTTATATATGTGGCCCTCAAGGCTAACATAGGAAAACCTGAGCCTTTGTTATTTTTTCCATTCATTTCTAAAATGTGGGCTTGCTGTGGTGTGAGTGGTGGAAGGTGTAAATTTTTAAACAATGGCACTCTCAGCAGTTATGCAGACTTCTGTAAATACAGCTTGTCTCAGAGGACTGCAATATTTGAACAGTATTCTCCATTTGAACAGCGCAAGGGACTTTTCTATTAATTTGCTGTGCTTAGGCATGTTCAGTACCTGCTCACACCTTCCATAAGAAACCGAGAAGCAAGCTTGGCATCAACCATCTATCATGCTGCAGATGATCCCTGGAGATGGAGTTATCTCTGAAAGGAAAAAAAATCTTATCTAGGCAGTATAACCCTTTGGCTTCTCTTCCCCATTCCTCCCCCCACCTCACCCCCCAAGCCTATGAAGGAGAGAAGACTTAAGATGTATAAGAAGCTAGAGCAAGACGGAGTGAATTGAAATCGACTATCTGAATACTATTACAGGATGGAAACCAACAAGCATTTTTAGTACTTCAGTGCTTTAGGGATCCAAAGTCCTGTTGAATCCATTCCTGAGCTGATCCCCCTGCTACTTTAGGTAAGGAGTGGAGCACAACTTGGGCTGAACAACTCATGTGTGAAAATCACCTTGAAAATACTGTATGGCTTACACTTTTCAGTGAGTACAGAAGTATACGATAGCAGCATTCTCTACATCTTAGAGAGGGCATGAGTTTAATTTATGGGCAATACCTCTGATGTAAACTCTGAGTGCTCAGTGTATCCCTGGCACTCTGAGTCAGCAGCAAGAAGTTGAAAATTCATGTAGATAGACAAGTTTCTTTCAGCTGCAAATCTAAGGAATCGCTGTTCATTCCACCATGTGCTGTTGCAGTTGTTCCTGGTCTTCTTATAGCAGAATATACATGGTAAAAGCTGTAATAATGTTATACAGAAGAAAAAAAAAAACAAATAAAGAGGAAAAGAATGAAGGTAGAAAAAAGTAGGGCTGTGATGTGATAAGGACACAAAAAGGATACAGTAAATCTAATAAGTCTCAATGCTAAGTGAATGGCTGGTTGCAACTTTTAATTGCAATGGTGATGCTGCCTACATGCTGTGGGAAATGAGGTAAGGCAGTAGTAATGGAAATAATTGTAACTGAGGTTGGTACTGAATTCAGCAAGATAAATAAAGTTGTCTTGGGGGATGCATAATTCTGAAAAAAAAAAAGACACTTTAAGTCATGGATCTGGTGGTAAGGATTTGGGAGATAGATACAACTAGAAAGGTAAAGGCAGAGGTAGAGTTGGAGAGGACAGGAGAAAAATATTGTAGTGGCAGTAAGTGAATACCTATTAGGATTGCTGACTGCGTGACATGGGCTAATTTAGATATCTGGAAGCTGTGTAGAAAAATATGAGAAAAACATGAAATGGGATAATAAGGAACAGGTTTACAAAAAGTAGATTAAGCTAGACTGAAATGACATCTTTCTTTCATAAGAAAATTGGTTTTTGGAACAGAGAGATCTTAGAAGATCTAATCAATCTGGACCATTACATAACTCACCTTTTAGTAAAGCACACAATAATTCCACATGGAGATTTACTAGGAGAAACTGAGATAAATACAAAAAGCATAAAGTGAGTAAAGGTAACAGGAAGAAATGAATAACGCTGAATGGAGAAGTCTTAAAGTAAGTGTTAGGAGCGAAAGCATTGAAGAGTCATTTTCAAGATACAAGTCATTTGATGTTGTAACTAATAAACTTCACTCAAAAAGTAGAAATGTTCTAATGAAATGTGTTGATTATTTAAAAATGACAGGTGCTGTTAACATGGAGCAATAAAAGGATGTTGCTCAGAGAATTAGTTTGCATTAGGATTACTATAATGTAGACAAAATAGCATACAAAATTATAAAGTACAAAGGACTTTAGTTATTAGGGACTAATACCCAAAATCAAACAAGACCCTTGTAATAAACTTAGAGCTTATCAGTGGGGTGCCAATGGGAAGGAAGTGTATCTGAATGCATTCATCAATCACAGGATAATTTGGGTGCTACTGTTGTAATGTGACAGTGAAAAATGCTAGTAAAAGACTGGGATGTGCCAGGGGAGACATTTCCAGTGGAGGGAGGGAGAATATTAATGCCACTGGAGCAGGCTTGGATGAGACCTCATCTGGAATATTGTGTTCAATTCCTCATTCATAGTCAGGAGAGATGAATTTGAAAAAGTGCAAGAGACGGGCTCTTATGATTCTCAGGGGAAGGAAGTCTATTTCATGAAAGGACGCTGAAAGAGCTTAGAATTTTAGCAGAACAAAAGCAGAGAAGGGGTAAGATTGCTGTCTTTAAATACATCAGGATGGTAAAGCCAGAGACAGGAAGGAACTGTTTAAGCTAAAGAATAGTGTTGGCTCAGGAACAAGTGGGAACAAACTGTCCAGGAATAAATTTAGGCTGGAAAGGAAATGAGGGTAAAATACTCTGGTTTTCAGGAGAATGATTTTAGGAAATTGATTATATTATATTATCTTTCATTATAGCATATTATATGATACGGTTACCTACTATAAGGATGTCATAGGAATTCTGTTCCAGTTCTCTGTTCATCTGTTATTTTTTGTGAATGTGTAAATGCCTGCATGTATGAATAATTAATTTGCAGTAAAACTGTAGCTCACTTGGGATTATTTAAACACAGATGCAAAAGGCAGGCCAACTCTATATATTTACACAATAGTTAGAGTCCAGGATTTTGATGAGTAAATATGCCTACATCCCTGAAATGAGGTAAGTTGTGCTTTAGGAAAAATATATCTATGCATCGTATTTATAATATTTATATAAAGTTGTGGGTGACGCTGTTCACTTTCTGTTCCCATGCTCCAGCCAATTTTGTTGGCTTAGCCAAAGCACATAAAAAGAGATTTAAACTGACAAAAAGTGAGGCTAGAAATACACCTCTGTAGTTCTATAATTTGTTTTTTGTTCTATGAAGGAAAGGAAAAAATTCGCTGTCTCTGACCTGTTGGTGTGGTTTTTTTCTTTTTCTTTTTCTCCATAGGAGAAACTTTTTCTGAGAAAATGGATCTGAGTGGGAAGATGGTAGAGGGGTCTGTTATTCCAGTCTAGAAATTATGCAACCTACACAGAAGAAAGGTAGTGTGGGAGAGCACATGTCCAGGTTTTGGGAGAAATGGCCAAAAGAATTATGTGATGGTATTGAGCACTCTCAAAAGAATATCCAGAGTACAGCATTGAAATAGGAAGTGTGAGTTATAGGGAACTTAATGAGAAAGGGGAAAGCTTAACAGGTAGAGCAGAAAACTGCTGACACAACTGATGGAGGAAAAACATGTGCAGAGTCTTCAGAAGCTTGGAAGCCGGTCTTGTATTTGCTGTTTGGAAAGGACTGAGGTGGGGGTGAAGGGTTGAGGAAAGTTTTTCATGTTTCTGGTGAAAAAGCAGTGAAGTTCACAGGAATACGTGCTCAGAGAAGTGTCAGTTCTTGTTGTTCTGCAAATTCACAGGGGTGGGATATTTGAGAAAATGTTCCAGAAAGGCTGGCTGAGTTTGCCATCGCCTTTAAGATAAAAAAAATTTTTCTGTGATGCTGTAGCTGCTTATACACTGTACTGTTCCTTGGACATGGGTGTTACACGGAAAGAGCACCCTCAGGAGGGTTCAGCATCACACAGTTGCACAGTCTACCACCTGGTGAGCTGACCTGCTTTTTCTGAGTGCTGTTGCTCAGAAACACAGCAGAAATGCAGATCATGGTTGTGTTCTTCTTCCTCTGCCCTTGAATTACTTTCTGGTCTTTATTCATGTTTCCTTTCCTCACTGTTGTGCTATAGTCAAACATATTAATTTGTCCTTCTGAAATGATTATACCTCAGCTTACAATACATTTTAACAAGAACAGTGTACTTTGCCACTAGTTTTCACTATCATTAGCTTTTCCTACTTATAATAGAATACTTAAGTCCTTGTTTCTGTAAAATGCAGCTGAAATTTACCATTTTTTGCGATGCTGTAATTTTTTTCTGGGTATTTTGTTAAAACACTGTTTATGATTTTTCTCACGGTGCCAGAATTGCTATCAATAAAGGATGGAAAAGCTACAATTATGGTTCTTAGGAAAAAAGTGTTAGGACAGACCATGGTGGTTTTTTCTTTCCAAGTGGGATTCAGGCCTATTCAGCATTTCCTGAAAAACTTCTTGCATGGATATGAACAGAGACACTTTCTATATATGTTCTTTGACAACCAGATGTGAACATCTCAAAGAGTTTCCCAACCAAGCTTTAGTTTTACCTTTTCTGTTCATTGGATTTGAAAATGAATGTCAGTGAGGAGAAGGGATGGGAAGTGGCTGGCCCCTTCAGTACCGATTCACCCAGGATTTTCACCACATGCCAGCCTGCTCATGGTTCATGCTATCATCGTCATTTTGTCCCAGTGATTTTATTGAGGGTCCAGAATGGAATTCTATCCGTATCACACAAGTCTTGTTAAGTAAGCTTGATTAAAAATTTCACTCTCAAAAAATATTTTGGGTTTAGCTCTATGGTTTTGTCTTGTTTGCTTTTAACATGTCTTACAGTGTGTGGATTCAACAGTCTTGGTCTTGTATTCCTTTCTTCCTAAGAGAACTCATGAGTTCAAAATGAAAATAATCCCCAAAGTACAACCTGAATTTGAACAAATGTGGTAGTATTCTTATATGAATCTGCCAATAGTTTATAATAACAGTAGGAAAGCTGTGACCTTTAATGAGATGGCAATTGAGAAATTTCTAAGAAGTGCCTTTTCAGTACTGAACTGACTAAATATTTTGCTGCTGCTGAGCCACAAAGCTGATCAACTATTATGAGGGGTATGTAAGGACCAAGTGCTGAGTGGCAGGTACCACTTGTCAAATTATTTTGAAGCTGAAATAAGATAGTTTATTTCTGGAATCGCAAGTCTCTCTCTGCTTTCTTTTCTTCATGAGCAAAGAAATCTTTCAGGCATGGGTGGCAGAGAGATTGTGATTGTTCTCTGACCTTGGTTTAATTTCAACCTCTGAATGGAGAAGCAGTGACCAGTGTTATACAGGATATCTGTCCAGGCGATCTACTCCTCTCTGTGGCAACTAACGTACATGGAGGTAAAAAGCTCTCCCCATGTCTCATTGCCTACTCAGATTCTTCAGAGCGAGATGTCCAATTCTTTCTCATCCAGTATTCGCTCATCCAATTTTTTTCTTAGCATTATTTTGGTTTTAAATACAAAGACATGAGCAGAGCAGGGGAAATTGTCATGGCAGTAGCTGAATGCAATATGAAAATAACTCAAGAGATTGTACTGAAGCAATGTATTTATAGACCAGATATTTGTCTCTTTTCATAAAAGCTTTTATTTATTCTCTGCAATGTCCTAACTACTATAATACAGAAAAAAAATACAGTCATTTTGAATCTGGGTAAGTTCTTACTTAACTGATTTAATCACAGATATTCTCCTTGATTTTCTGTTCTTTTCTTAATTAATTCTTACAAAGAGTAGTTAATATGCATTTGAACAATACAGTAGGGGCCCATTACGTTGATAAAATTCATCAGTTTTAAATTAACCTGAGTGTAGAATTCCACATGGGAAAATTAATATACTGTTAATGTCTCTGAAAGTTGTAAAGCACTCAGAAAAACAAAAAACCACATGAAACATCATGTTGGTTCAAGGGTTTTTATTTTCCCTCTGGTTTATGAGCCAGAGTTCCTATTGCTGTATTTGTTTTAAGGCCTGTTCCTGGGCTTTGTCACAAAGCTGCTCAAAGAACTTATAGGACAATTCTTACTCAAAAGACTTTTTTTGACACTGATTTGTTAGAAAACCTGCTTTGTGTAGAGAAATGGGAAGCTGTATTCTCCTTTGAACAGCAAAACTGACCAGTTCTTTGGTTCTGTGAACAGAGGAAACCAAATAAACTTCCACTTGTTCAATTTTTACCATAGTGCTTTCATCAAGCTAACTACTGCCCAAGATGGGATTAATTTCTGCCACTTCCGGATGTGTACATGTTAGATGTTCAGAATGCATCTATACTAGGCAACCTCTGCTCCCTTATAGTATTGGAGAGAAACAAGCACTTAAAGGACAGTTCACGTGGCCTAATTTAGTTGTTTACTTTAGCATTAGGTGAATCAGAATATACATTTCATCAGTCCCACTGATTCTGAAAGAGACTGCATCTCCTTTAGGTAATTGTACATGCTTATCTGTTTCCTCTGCAAATGACTTTTTAGAATGGTTAATGAGATGGGGGAGAGGAAAGGACTGTTTACTTGCAAGGAATCAGGTACCTCTTGTCAGCAGTCTCTGAGGCTTCAAAACCACACCATGATACCTCAGTACTTGCTTCTACTCTTACCAGCTAAGACTACTGAAGTGATGCTCAGCCAGCAGAACATCTGGGCACCAGTGGAAGTCATCTAAAGAGAGTTATGGGAGCTGCACATAGGAACACACAAAGGAGAAGGATTCCCCTGTATTGGTGGTACAATTATAGACACAGACACCAGTCGCCCACCCATCACCCGCTACAGAGCACTTCCCAGTACCCAGCGCTCACAAGAAGTAGGCCAAAGGCCACATGAAGTGATAGAAATCATAACAGGACATTGGAAGAAAGCAAGGGAATCAAAGGGTACCACCACCACTGTTCTGCCTATAACAAGTAATTTAGTAGGTAAAGATTCCCAGATGACTTTAGAGATGGGGCCGTGCCTCATGCTGAAGAGAAAGGTTAGAAAGAGAGTACCTGCCACATCTTTGCATCCAGTATCCCTCCCTTTGTGACCCAGGGGAACTCTCCTTCTCAGCCCCAAATCTGATGATCAGTTTAATCCCCAGCATGCAAGCAGAAGCAAGAACACCACAGAAGCAGGCCAGAGGTGTTTCAGTACCACTGGTAATTTAAACATTGCCAGCAGTGGAAGGTGCATGAAATAAGCCAGAGAGCAAACCCATTACACCTCTGGTGTATCTTTCATTCATTTTTACCTTGAATTGCTTCACTATTCTTTAGAAATGGTGCTCTTGAACTTAACCTTACAGAGTCTCTCGCCCAAAGTTCATCAGAACATACTGATAAATTTCTGTCTCTGAATCTGTTAGTCTGATTTTATTCTGTGGATTAGGACTGCACTGGCTGAATTCAGGAAATCATGAGAAGCAGTCACTTAATATCTTTGTCACCACTGTCTTGCATATACTGTACTTGGCCTGTTGTAACAGTTCTTCTGTGTGACTCCCTGGGGTCCAGAAATGTTTCCCTGGGATAGTGCTGGTGACTACATGTTGTTTCTTCAGTGCTGGGGGCAGGCTGCAGACAGCTGTACCCATCAGGTACTGTCCAGGGTAGGGAAAAACATGTTACAGTCCTCACAACGACTTACTGGGGAATATTTCTCTGTTCTTGATAGTCCTGAGCCTATATCTTTTGTATAAAAAACAGGAAAACTTGCTAAGGAGGTAAAAAATACCATTGATGCTGAGATGAAACTTGTCATAAATACGTAAAATTTTTATTTATTTATTTTAGTTTTTGCACTATCCTATACATTGTGTTGTTTTAACTGGGGTCATATCTTTCATGGGTTTCAAGAAGTTAATTTAGGAGTTAAGATAATTACTATGTCTCATCTAAATTCTGCTATTGTTGTATTCCATCCACAGGTCCTGGGTGTTTCATATATACTCTCAGCACAGAATGTACAAATGTTGTGTGTCAGCATCCTTTGGAAGGGCACCCAGGTGAGGCTGGGGAACTGCCATAACAGTTCTCAGATAACAGAAGGGAAAGGTTTTTCCCCTCAGCCCCATCCATCCCTGCTCCATCGATGTACTCAGTCCGTGGGAGTACTGGATAGTCTTGCTCACATTTCCTCAGTAAGAAAATGCAACTCACCAATCCAGCAGAAATATCTCTTTTTGTTTCCTTTTTCTGATGGATTAGGGGATGGAATTTGCTCACTGAGGGGCAGTATGAGCACCAGAGCTGGCTCAGAGGAGTGGCCTTTCAGGGGCAGCAAGCTATTAGACTGGTTCAGTCTGTCTTGCCTGATTGCACCCTGCATCAGACAAAGCACCACATGGTGAAACACATTTCTGCACTGTGAAAAAGCTAAGTTAAACCTTTTCTATGGGATTTCTTTACCTCAATCCATCTTTGCTCCTGTGATGCCGGCACAGAGCTCTACATGATCTATAGCTGAGCCTCTGACTTTCTTTTTCCACAGTCCAATTGTGATGCTGCAGAGTAAGAAATGACTCTTGCAATTTACAATTCTGGCAATATTTACAACGTGGATTGGTTATTCTGCTGCTTTTAGCTCTTTATGCTTGTTATATTTGGGCCAAAATTTTGAAAAGCAGCATAAATTTTGGGGTCCAAATTGGCATAAGTCTGTCACTCAGAGAGGTAGAATGCTCATTTTTTGAAGGTATTAGTAGATATACATATCTTGTCTAGCCAGACTGGGGTGAGCGAAGAAGATCAGAACGGAGTAAGAAGGGTGAGGGAAGCATCACTAAAGGATGGAGATTCTCCTTAGTGCTAGTTTTGTTGCTAATGTATTTATAGAAACATTTTTTATTGTCTTTTACAGCAGTAGCCAGATTAAGTTCTAGTTGGGCTTTGGCCCTTCTAATTTTCTCCCTGCATAACCTCATGACATCCTTGTAGTCCTCCCGAGTTGCCTGCCCCTTCTTCCAAAGGTCATAAACTCTTCTTTTTTCCTGAGTTCCAGCCAAAGCTCTCTGTTCAGCCAGGACAGTCTTCTTCCCTGCTGTGTCATCTTTCAGCACATGAGGACAGCCTGCTCCTGCATATTTAAGATTTCCTTCTTGAAGAATGCCCATCCTTCCTGGACATCTTTGCCCTTCAGGACTGCCCTCCAAGGGACTCTGTCAGCCAGGCTCCTAAACAGGTGAAAGTCTGCCCTCTGGAAGTCCAAGGTAGGGGTTCTGCTGACCTCCCTTCTTCCTTCTCCAAGAATTGAAAACTCTATTTTGTGGTCACTGTGCCCAAGATGGTCTCTGTTTGTGAACAACAGATCCAGTGGGGTGCCTTCCCTAGTTGGCTGACTCACCAGTTGTGTCAGGAAGTTCTCTTCCACACACTCCAGGAACCTCCTAGACTGTTTCCTCTGTACTGTACTGTATTGTCAGCAGACATCTGGTAAGTTGAAGTCCCCCAGAAGAACAAGGGCTGTAACAGATTCCCACCATGAAATCAACCTTGCTGATCTTTCCCCTGATTCTTATCCATAAACACTCAACCTTCTCGTCACCATCATGCAGCTCTAGATAATCAAAACACTCCCTAACACACAGGGCTACCCCACCACCTCTCCTTCCTTGCCTGTCCTTTCTGAAGAGCTTATAGCCACCCATTGCAGCACTCCGGTTAAGCAACTCATCCCACCATGCTTCTATGATGGCAACCATATAACAGTTTTCCTGCTGCACAATGGCTTCCAGCTCCCTGTGTTTGTTGCTCATGCTGTGTGCATCGGTGTAGATGTCTTTCAGGTGGGCTATTGATCCTGCCATCTTTTCTGGAGGAGAAGCCCTAGTTCCTATGTGACCATTCTCAGGCACTTCCATGGTTTCTAACACACCCATAACCCTTACATCCTTGCTGTCGCAAGGATCTCCATCCCCTACCTCCACTGAGATGGCAGACTGAAGGACCTCACTAGCACACCATCCCTCAAACATTGGTGTGCTGCCCCCAGGCTTATCTCTAGTGAGCCTGGTTTTATCCCTTTCTGCCTTCAAATCAAGTTTAAAGCTCTTTCACTGAGCCCTGCTTACTCCTGTGCAGAGATCCTTTTCTCCCTTTGAGACAGGTGTACCCCATCTGTCACCAACAGGCCTGGCATTGTAGAAGAATAAGGGATATTTTGTGCTTGGAAATGTGCTTGTTGCAACTAGCTGTAGTAAGAGATAGCTGGCATGGGAGCATACTATACATACGTAAAACAATTTCTGAGTGACTGTGAGAGAGGGTCACAAAGACTAGGGAAGGATCAGAATCTGACAAGTTCATTTACAGTCTGGATACCTTACCAAACGCAAATTAGAAATGGTGATTACCCCTATGAAACTAGTTTGCAGGCTGCCAAAGATAGTGACTCTAATCTGATGGAGATATTTACTCAGAAGAATATGACTAAGATTTACCAGTTTGAGAACTGTGTCAACTCAGAAGAACTCTCTCAGAGCTGTGAGATGGCCAAAAAAGCAATTCAGAGAATGAAAACCCTATTAAATGAACAATCATGGTCAATATACAATATTGTGGCAGTGTAGAAATGTATAATTATATGGATAGACTTTCCCAGAATAGATGATTTATTTTTGCAAGTAATTTGAACATATAGTTGATGTTTGACCTTACTGAGTAGAATAACTGAGTACTTATAGCTGGTATTTCAATGATAGTTACCGAAAGGAAGTCTTCTACACCTGAAAGTAGATATAGCGGCAATAGCTGGCTTGAGTTTCAGAGCCTTGCTGGATTCAGATGACTTTACATGTTCTTTTCCTCTCTGTTTCATTGCTTTCTTTCCATGCTATCCATGGGGTAACTCTAAACAAGCATTTATTCAATAAAACAGTTGGATTAAATTTTGAAACTATGTAATTTACAACATTTACCAAAAGGTCACAAAAGATACACTTTTGCTTTGGAAAGTTTCTTTAAAGGTGAAATAAATATAATTTATAATGGTCTGCTTTGCTAGAGGGAGGATTCTGAAAAAAAAAGAAAATGAGAAGTTTTCCTTTCTCTCTTTCATTTCATGAAGAACCTTAATGAAGACCTTTTGCTACTTACTAGAAAATAAAATGGTAGTGTCAAAAGGTGTGTGACACTAACGTTAAGAAGTATGCAGCCAGCAACTTCAAAGGTCAAGGTTGCAGAAAACACATGAAATAAAACATATCCTTAAAACTGTCTGAGTCATACAAGTTTCTTTCTATAATTTTTGGAAAACCAAGTCATATAACCATAGAATCGTTTTGGTTCGAAAAGACCTCCAAGATCATTGAGTCCAACTGTTAACATAACACTGCAGTCCCACCACTAAACCATGGCCCTAAGCACTTTGGCTACCCATCTTTTAAATACCCCCAGGGATGGAGACTCAACCACTTCCCTGGGCAGCCTCTTCCAGTTCTTGACAACCCTTTTGGTGAAGTCATTCTAACCTTAGAGAGTATGGAAGATGCTGAATTGACATCTTTGATTTTCTAATACATACAAGTTAGATATATTTAGTTTTAAAATTTTAAGCCTCAAATGTCTTTCTCTCATGTGAGTGACACCAGATCTTACTCAAGTGATAGGCTCTCATTCCAACAGCCTTCCCAGTTTCTTGAATCAGAGGGAGATATCCAATGCAGCATATATCTGCCTATGGAATAGAGACTGAATTACTGTAGTCCTCGGGGTTATAACCCATAACTGTCTCAGAAGTAGTGAAGTTCCAAAGCTAACTCTAGGAAGCTGAAAAGTAGGATTATCTATACTAGTTGTTTTCAAACTGGTCATGGACTACATTTGGTGTTCAAGACACTGGAAGCTGGTAGACCAGCAGTAAGGGCAAGGTGAGATGGACTCCTGCTCCAGAAGAAAGGTTGGAAGCAGATAGGTGTTACAGGTCATTGCACCTCTGCTGACCAACCTGCTAACAACTCAGATCCTTCATGTGTCTTCAGAGACTTTGACCCTGGTTGCTAATTTGAACTTTCATTCTGAAGAGGCTTCTTCCATTCACTTCAGAAATGCACTTTTCCCTGCACTTTGAAACTTCCCCCAAATTTGGAAGTATTTGAATCTTCCCCAGCCCTAGGGGCCAGAGATCCACCAGCAGCGCTGGCAGAATTTCATATTCCTAGCTGCAGTCCCCAAGCCCCTAGCCTCTCTGCCCCTCTGGTGTGCTTACTAACAGTGAGCAGCCTGGAAGGTGAAACAGTTAGAGGTCTATAATAGGTCAGATCAACCTGTCCTTAAAATGTGTCTGTTTTTTTACCTTTTTCCCCTTTTCCTTCTTTATTCATCTTGGAGTGACTCACTCCAACATCTACATTGTGGGTATGTAAAAATAAGAGAGACAAATCTCATATCTTCCTTAAAAATGATTCTTGGATTGTAGATGACTTCGGGACAAGATAATGACAGGGAAGTAGTGAGGTGTTTCACGTGGTTTGGTTTGGTTCAGGACAACCTAGCAATTGGCACCAAGTAGTGTGAATGTACCTTTAATTTCAGCAATAAATTTGATTTGTAAATATATGTAAGATTCTACATAGCATAATATTGTTTGGATACAGACACTAAAGTTGTCTCTTCTTTCAGATATTCTTTGCAGAATTTACATTTTCTAAATCTTTATCACATGATGTTATACACTCAAAACCCATTAAAGGGCTCTGGATGTGTGTAAATGAAACTATTTCTCTTATAAGGACTGAGTTAGTGATGGATCATATAGGGGTTCTATGGTGCATTGACTTAAAAGATGTCAATATGACAGAAATTTATTTGAGCAATGTTTTCCTGGTGTAATTAAAAACAGGACTTTCCTGGGAAGACGAAACATACGATCAGCCTTAGTAACTTAGCAAACAGCACATGTCAAAAGAAAAATTAGAATCAAAGAAATTTTATGAATTTCTTTAGAATTCAGCATTTCCATTTCTTTAGTAGCTAAAACAAGTGAGCTTTGATTTAAGGTTGTGAATAACTTCTCTTTTCCTTGTTCAATATGTTTTTACAGGTGTTTTTTGCACTTCTCTCTGCCAACTGATTTTTTAAAAAATATGATTTTTCAGTATTTTTATGTTTCTTTGATCCATGTTTTCAGAGCTTATATTTGATAATTTCAGCATGGAGCTCTTTTGAAACTGGTCAGTGACAGAATTTTCTGCAATTTCAACAAGACTAATACACAGATCACACTGTGTAAGTTTAGAACCTAATATTTCCCTTATTTATGTAATTAACGTACATGTTTCTTCAGAGAAGGATGTATGACAGAAAAGGTAGGAAGATGTTTTTTAGGACCTAATTCTGCAAAAACTTATAAATTACATTAAATTATCTTTGTTATTTTTTTATTGTTTAGTATAAAAAAGAAGTTGAAACATTTATAAGAAGCAAACAAAAGACCAGTCTTGAACCTGATTACTGAAACTAGCATTCTCAAGCTTAAAACAAATTTTTTATATAAAGTGCTCAGCAACTACTTTTGATACGGAATGCATGTGCAACAACCAGAACCTGCTCCTGCATCACTTCTAAGAGGTGTATTTATCTCTGTTTCCAAAACAACAGTTAATCTTGATGATTCCTGGTACCTTCTTCTACTTTCTTTTTGCACACCTGAACTGCATGATAAATGGGCAAAGCATCTTCATTGGTCCTGAGTGGGAGGAAGCCTCCATTTTAGAGATCTTGGGCTATATAAAGCAAGAAAATGACCATTGCTTATTCTATATTGATATGACTGCCCTGGAAGATCCAGCTTCTGTCTGGTCACACAAAGCTGCATAACCGAAATACACACCAGCCAAAGTACTTACTTTCGGTATTGAAAACATCCAGCCTATTGTGTTACAATGATTTTTAAAGTTCTCTCAACCTCAGCTTCTTCCTAACTTTTACTCTGTTGCAAGCTGCATGCAGCCTTCCTTATTTATACACTCTACTCACTAGCCAAGCGTATTTAAAAAAAAAAAAAAAAAAGTGCCACATTCTTTTTTGAGACAGGCTTTGCTACCACTCTCGTGGATGAATGCATTTGTATAAGGGAGTGAGAAGACAAGCAGTGGATGTGAGTGGAATCCACAACACCTGGTTCTCAGCCTGCCTTTACCACTGTGCATTTTCCTGCCTGGAGCAGGATCAATACCATCATATATTTCAACAATAGTGCATCAAGGTCCCTGGAAAAACAGTGTTATGGATGATTAAATAACTGCAGAGTAAAATCCACTTAGAAATATTTTCCATTGAGCTGGGATTAAAACAGTCAGAATAACAGGAATTGTTCTGATCAAATAGTTTAAAAGTTTGAGATTGCATTAAGACAGTATGAAATGCACACTGATAACCTCCTTATCCCCTCCCTCCAGAGCATATAGCTGACTCATAAAAACCAGGGGACGTCTATCGTAGAACAGATGATTATGCAGATGTTAAAACTACATGTAGGTATTCATTTATGTGTTCCAAAGAGTAAAACCCACACTATGCACTAGGTATTGCCTATAAAACCAATTTGTACTCCAACTGGGAAAGCTCTATCGGGTGATTTTGTCAAGCACTGTGGATCCAAAGGTAGTTAGACCCTAGAATTAGAGGGAAAAAATCTAGGGAGTGAATTGCTTACGTGGGTAGAAAGGGTGAGAATTATTTGATGCCATGAAGTGATTTGTTTGTTTATTCTCTGGATTTATTGCCCAAAAAGAACTTCTGTAGGTTCTCTGAAGGAACTGCAGGGGGAAGTTGGGGGAGCTGAGGGATAACTATTTTGTATCGAGCTGAACCGAGGTGATGCTGGAAGATGAGGGCAGGCCTGACTGATTTACTGAGCTGAATGATGGGTGTAGAAGCTAGGCTAGGGTTGAAGTCCAGCAATTTAAGTGTTTTTCTCAATCAACTTGGGCACAATAAGAAGTAAATGAGGGACCTGGTGAGCTACACAGAGAAGGAGTGATTTGATGAGAGAGTAGGTAACAAGGGGTAAGAGAGGGAGAATTTATTTTCCAGCGCAGAAATATATTTTTCTGGAATAGATTTTGGTGATATAGAGAAAAGTATCTACTCACCCACAATGGACAGTGCTGTAGCTAAATCTCCATACTACGTCCTCTGGCTAATACTGTGTGTTTAACAGGAATGATTTGAAAAAAATTGCTTTGATGTCAAACTTCATTGCTTTGGAGGAGAGAACTAAAAAAACCCCTACAAACAAAACCAATCTACCATGGCTTCACATACCGGTGATTTTACATGAATATTGCTATTACCTTTGAATCAGTAAATGCACCCTGCAGGTCAATGGGTGATATTTGCTTCAGTGGTAGACTCTGTGGGCAACAAGTCAAATCACATAAAGTTAGCTACAGGAATGGAAAGCTTTTCAAAGTGCTAACTACATGCAAGTATTTCTTCTCTTTAGGGTTGCTTTTCATGTCTTTGACAATATAACCTGTGGTGGTGTAAGGACCCGTTACAGGCATTCTTGGTGTTCATATTGCATTGCCAGCATTTCTACTGCATACTGGAGCAACTTGCACAGGGCCAAACCTAAGCTTTTAGAAGCTCTATGTTTTACATCGCTTCTATGATGAAATAGACATAGATACACTGTCATTAAACTTTAGACAAACTGCTGTTTAAAACATTAAACACAGAAACTAAGATGAAGTCTATACCGCTTTGTAATTTGCATTGACATTTAAACTAAGTTACAATGACTGCTTCTTAGTCCAGGTGAATACTAAACTGCAGCTGTTCTTTAAACATTATTCTGTGTACCCTCCAAATTCAGTTCTAATTTGTTTGACTTCATTTCAAAGCACTTGCTCTTCTGTTAAAAAAGAAAAAGAATTAAAAAAAAAAAAATCATTTGCTACAGTTAACCAGGCAGTTAGCTAAGAAATTACATGGAATTATTCAGCTTTGATTTTAATTTACTATGAACTGTTGCCACAACAGAATATGTTGTCTTTAATTGGTAGGTACAGTTTGCAGAATTATGTATTTCACGTATTTCTTGTAGTTTTGTGACATAAAAAATTATGTTTGTCTCTTTAATTACAAATCTTCTACTTTTTCACTCTCCAACAAAATCTTTGAGGGTATATCAGGACTATTGCTGTCAAAAATATCTTGACTGTTTCCTAAGACAAAGCTTTAATTTTTTCTTTCCTTTTCTTGCCTACTGCTCAGGTCCCTCCTGTTATCAAAATACCGTGGAAAAGCACAGTAAGATTTCAATGCAAAACTCAGTGAGCTTGGGGAAGAACTGCCTTTGGTTTCGGTGGACTTTGGATCACTCTAGGAGAAAGATAGTTAGACCTTAGAAAGATAGTAATTATTTCAGTTTGGTTGTCAAAAAAATTTTATATCAAAATTCTTCATTATTCCTTTTAGTAGAATACTCTCTTGTTTTGACAATTTTCCTTTCTTTCTGACAGTCTATTTCAAGAATATCAGCAAACAGCATGGCTTAACATAAGGAATTAATATTTGATACTGTATACTCTAGAAACTTTTATCATCTAACAAGACTGCTTAAATAGCATTTAAGATATGTATGTGAGAGGTGATAAGCTGAACATATGGTAAAGTTTTAACTCTGTTATTACCTTACCCGGAAAAATTCCTTCTGATAAATATTTTAATGCACTTAAAATGGGAAAGAAGCAATGTCCAATCCAAGTAGATGCTTGTCAGCAACTAACCTGTGTAGGGTTCAGCCCTTCACTTAGAAAGTACTCTTTAAAAAGGACCAGATCCTCAAATGGCTTAAGAATTTTCTCCTTCAGTAAAAAATCCAATAGTATAAAATACTATATGCAATTTCTGCTCTCTGTTACGTGCAGACAGACACGTGCTGTGTACACGTCTGTATAAATATAAATTTGCACATCTGTCACCAGGGCACCCGTTTTATTCAGCAGCGGTCAAGTTATATAGTCAATGATATATAGTTATGATATATAGTCAAGTTCGAGTGATATATGCACGCAGAACAATGAATGTGTACCATTTATATTGCTCAAGAAGATGGGTAGAACAGCAGAGATGCTGGTGGAAAATGCTAAGATCATCTTCCTCACCTGCATACTTTAAAGCCAGTAGCAGTTATGCTCCCTGTGGGAGTCTACACACAGGGGAACTCCTAAGCTCTCCCCACCTTTCAACTTTTACTTACACCAAAGAAAACCCAAATTCACCCCTGCAAAAGCATATCAATTGTACATGAAAACAACTTATGGAGTTGAACACATTTTCTTTCATTATCTTTTTCTTATATAAGCACACGGCCACAGTTTTATATATGGCTTTCAAGATTGACTGCTAATGTTCAGTTCCGCAGTTTGAGACATCCAAATCTACTTTCCAAAATGTGTCACCTTCATAGTAAGGCTTATGTGGCTAAGGCAGAAGCAAGGACAGGAGGAGGAGTACATCTTATGAGAAACTTCTCAGGTTGTTTTTGGATGGCTGCAGTTGTTCCTGTGATAGTTCTTTTTAATTACGCATTACTAGTAATAGTGGGCCCAAAAATTTATCAGAAAGGAAATTTATATGAAAGCAGTGATGTACTTTGGACAATATCTTATCCATGTGTGGCGACAGTCTCTGGTGTTTTGGTGTTTTTCATGTGCAAAGGTGCTTCAGTAGCATAATCCTTAAAATATCCAAAAGTAGAATTAGCTAAGTATGGGGTAGCCACTGAAGATAATTAGGAAGAGAGAAACAAATGATTCAGAGGAAATAGTGTTTAGATAAAGACAGTTTTGTGTCCCAGTGTTTTTCAAAGATTAAATGTTAAAGACTATTATTTTAAACGACTGACAGATAAAGAATTCATGTATTTGATTCTGAGACTGAATAGAAGCACAGTAAGACTGTTATCTTCTTTTAGATCAGTGGAAAAAGGGTTAATGATATATCCTTGATACTTTAAAAAAAAAAAAAAAAAAAAGGAAAACCCCAAGATCTTGAGTTTATAAAAAAGAAGCAGGTAGAAGTTGACTTGTTTGGGTAGCTTATTTCAGAGTCAGTGTTTCTAATAATTGTTGTAAGGATAGGAGCCATGACACATAGACAGGAGAGATATAGAAATAAAGATAAATACATGATTCTGAAGTTATGCTGAATAAGATGCTATTACTAATCATTTTAAAGTCAATCTTTCAGGATAGTAATGCCCAATGGCATTATAATCTGTTGACCTTTTCATTCAAAAATTAAGTTGTATTGAGGAACAAACCAGGTCTTTCATTCATCTTGTGTTAGGAATACAAACAACCAACCGTATGAACAATTAACATTACACCCAATCATAAATTGAGAAATAAGTTGATAAGAGATGAGGTTATGCAAAGCAGGCTCATATATCACACAATCATAGAATGGCTGAGGTAAGAAGGAACCTCTGGAGATCATCTAGTCTAGTCCCTGCTCAAAGCAGGGTTATCTGGAGCAGGTTTCTCAGGGCCATGTCCAGTTGTGTTTTGAATGTCACCTAGAACAGAGATGCCACAAGCTCTTGGGGCAGCCTGACCTGAGTATTCAACCACCCTCACAGTAATAAAGTTTTTTCTTATATTTAAATGAAATTTTCTATACAGCAATCTGTGAATGTAATTTTGGTTTGGAGTCCTCACAACGAGAAGGAAAAAACTTACTGCTTGCAGAAGAACAAGCCATCCTTTTTGAGGGTAACAGAATCTCTGGAGCACCGGGTTTGAGCCAGCACTGAAGTACCATGCATGGTTTGATGTAAGAAACTAAAGAAAGGGGTCAAACTCTTCACAGTTACTTGTGAAATAGGAAGGTCTTTCTTGAAGAGTGCAAATAAGACTCCCAAAGGAGTCAGTTCACTCCATGGGTGAAACAGCTTGAAGTAACAGAGAGTATGGCAGTTTTTAACAGGAATAACTTAGGCTGGAGTGAGCAAATGAAATATGGAATTCGTAATAATATGGCATAATGCCACAAATTAAACTGTCTTCAGAGGGTGAATTTTCAGGCTGTGGTTTGCTTTCTTGAGCAATGAATTTGGTTTCTGAGACTCAGGTAGCTCACCTCATCCAAAACATAGTGTAAAAAACTACTTCATTGACTTAATCCTTCAAATAACAAGAATTGATATAACAGTATGAGTGAACTCATCACTTCATGGATAAGTATCTGAGAAAAGTATAATCTCAACACTACTTACTGTCTGAATAGATAATTAAGAGAGAAGGGACTGGAAAGGGAATTAAAAATTCAAATGGGTAAAGCATTTATAATCAACACATGTTCTGCTTATTTGAAAGTTTTTTGCTGTCCATTATTGCTCTAGCTATGTAGGAAGAAGTTTGGGATGTATAGACTGTTCTGAAAGAATACCATTAAGAGGATTTTAGGGGAAGAGCTGGGAGCATTACAAAAATCAACAAGCACATCACAAAGGAGGAATGGGTAAACAATTTCCACCAAATGTTTCTTTCCAGAGAGAAAGTATTTTTTTCCCACTTCTATACAAGTGCAACTGAAATATTCCTGGATTTATATTCAAAGATTACTGAGTCTACAAAGAAAAAGCCCAGGTTTGGTACTTGGTTTTCAATGAAAAGTTGAATTTTTTTGTTACAGTGTAAACATCATTTATGAATTTTTTTTCCAGTGTCCTTTAAAATTAACCATAATAATGTCTCCTTCCTTTCTACCCAACTCTACTTGCAGACAAAATGGTCAATAATAGAGAAAAAACTGAAAGCAGGAGAAAGGTGGATAGTCATACTGCTAATAGGCTGAGGTTGTGGTGACTCTGCCGTGAGGAGAGGGATCTGACATTGTTGTCTGGACCTAAGTTGTGCAAGCCTATTAAGAAAGGCATAGAAGTATGTGGGATGAGAAAAGTGTCTTAAAGGGAATATTTAAGCATAAACAATCACTATTAAGAAACTGGTATAAATTGGGGAAAAAAATCAAATATGTTTAACAAGAGCTGGATAAGAGCCTAGAGAGTGAATACTAAATGGAATAAAATGGGAAATGGTCCACTGCTGGAGGTAACTAAATGCTGTAAATGCAGGTTAGGTTTTAGGTGACAGACTGTGGAACATCTATGGAAATCTATGGAACACCATACACCTGAGGTATTTTCACACTGTTAAACAATAGATCAATGGTTAGAAGTGCTTTTATACCGTTAAACAACAAAGTGGATGCATGGTGCATTTTATGCACACATTGCGAAGGATTGTGAGTTACCTGAAATCTATCAAACTCCCTTGGATGTTTAAGGTAGATGAACCTGCATTTAGGTACAGCTTAGTAACCTTAGTTCAGGTTTCCTGCTGGACATGAACAGCCTGACTGGAAGTTCCTTGCTACAGTACAACCTTCATTACACCTACTTCATTACACCTACTCTTTCTGTCCTATGTATGCTAAAACTACATAGAGTATTCCAACATGCTTCTATCTCACTTCTTATTATATAGACATAACCTAATAGGTAAAGGTAAGTAATTCAGCAAGCAGGCAATTAACCAATAAACTAGGCGGTATGATAGATAGCTATGGAAATAATTTAAGGTGTAAGGAATGTGGCAGTGGACATACAGTAAAAAGGTCATATCAAAAGGAGCTGACAGGCCCAGAGGCAAAGACAGATAGCAGCAGCCAAGTAAGAGGATGCGTGAGCAGACAATAGTTTCTCCAAGGAGAGAAATCCTGATGGAAATAGGAATGAATATACCAGAATTTGCTATCATGTTCAGAATCATAGGCTAATTGATGCGACATAACTCCAAAGCTTCCTTAGCGCTTTTTTTCCCCACATAAAAAAGGGATTTTTGCAGCCCCAGGTTAATTGGCAGAATTGCTTTAGTAAATGTTGACACAAGCTCTTAAGAATTCACATATCAATCTACTGGAGTCTCCATTTATCTGAGGGGAATGATGAGAAGGACCTGTACAGCCTTTTCTGCAAAGATGATTGCACAGTTCATCTGGCGAATATTGCACAAGATCTCTATCCAGGCAAAATTTTTGGTGAAATATGGAGAACAAATGTTTCCACTTGTTACTCTCACAGCTATTTGCCAAATTTTATCCAAATTTGTAAATAGTTCTTTACTCAGAAAGTGCATTTTCTGGTAAGTATTTTTTTGAATGTTTACGAAGTTACACTACTTGTGTCTTGAATGTATACACAAACTCACAAAGCCTGGAGAATTTACCATATTTACAAAATTTGTGGAAGTAGAGAGCCACTGAAGAATTTACAACATTGCTTGCCTTAATCCATTTTAGACTCTTAGGAATGAATTTCAAAGGTAATGGGTGGATTTAACTCCCTTTTAACTCCCAAAAGCAAGCAGCAGGTTGTTGGGTTTAGGAGCACCAGATTTAGTACAGTCTCATTTATATATGAATTGGGGAGATCCATTATAGTCAACCAGATTTTAGATAGTTTGGTCCTCATTTCTAACAGAGCAGCGAATGATGTTAACAATGTAGTACCTCATGATAAGTAAATGGAAGGTGAAGCAAAGCCAGGAAAAGCTCAGTCTGTATTGAATGGAGACTTCAAGTTCACCTTAAGGTCACACGGAGATAAGATGAAAAAACACATAGCACAGACACACGATGCTGCCTTTACCCTTTCTGTTAATATTCTGATGATTTGGGGATAAAACCTGGCAGATATGTCAGGATGAATGATTTTTGGATTTTGATTTCAAGAAAGTGCCCTTGTGGGAGTCCACACAAGAGTAAATTAATGGAAGAAGATATTTGAAGATGTCAAAGCATTCAGTGTATGCTTTTTGTAGTTACAATTTAAAGGGTCACTTACAACTTTCCTCAGTCAAAACCTCAGTACATGTATATAGTTTACATCTTAATTCCATTGGGAGAATTTGTAGTTTACTGCAAAGCCATTTATCATCTAATCAGAATCTTTCAAGATTACTCTAAAAGTATTTAAAGTCTTGGACTTGTTTTTTCTCAAATGAATCAGTAATTTACTGTACTATGTCTAGGTCTTGAAGCTATAAAGACATTTGGTGTTAATATATATGGATATGATGTACTGAAACACCATGATAATATTTCAAGAATGTATGCATCTTCTAGAGGCAGGAAAATACTTTTATATCCAAATACTTTACATACAGAATAAGGAAGCCCTTTAAATCACATCTACTGTCTTTTAGCTTATTTTCTATTAAGATGCAAACAAACCTCCCCCACTCTGCCCCAGAAAATAGTAGTCTATTATTCTCGTACATGCTTGTAAATCTGGTTGTGAAAATATTGTTTCCAGAGATATCCTAGGTTGTGTCCCTCTCACCCAGCTTCATATGCCTGCAGTTTATGTATGTACATACTAGTTAGTAACCAAATGCTCTCTTCAAGGTCAATAGAGAGCAATATCCAATGATTCATCTGACCTATTTTAATCTGCTATTTTAGGATGAGATGACTCATGCTTTGAAAGTGCCAATTTTACTCCACTCACTGTGAAAAAGTCTTGACAACTAACTGACATGAAAATATCTGTACTGCTGATGTCTATATTTGTGATCTTATGAATGCCATTCTATGTGTCTATCTTCAGAGCTCTTTGATTTCCCCATCCTTTATTTACGAAATTTCTACCCATCCAATCAGTGAGTCAAAACAGAATTGTATAGCACTGCTGAATATGCATATACCACAAGTATCGACTAGTTACCAGCACGTTTTAAATAATCTCTGTGAAATAGATTGATGTGGTGCGCTGGATTCTGCAAGTCGTATTGTTTTAGAGTTAAGGAGCTTCAAAACCAATTCTTTTATCACTTGGTCAACAGAAATTTCATTCAGAATAAAGTATTTTGGAAAGGGATACAATTGGTACTAATATATCTAAATAGGGTTACCCTTCCCTTTCACATGAATGGATGCAGTTATGTTGTAAAAGTGTCTTTTATATGGAAAAAAAATTGTATGCATACAACTTCCACTGTTTTGATAAGACTGAGAGGGTTTGTAGCTTCTTAATTATACCTTAACAGTGAAACCAGTGTTTTGTATGAAGCCCTTCCTGAACATAGTTCATATTTAATGTATGATAGGAACCAAAGTTGTTTGACAATTTGTAAAAAATGCAATCATTAAACATTACGACAATTGGTTACGCACAGTAAAAGGTGGAACACTGCAGATGAGTTGGCCTTCTTCAGTATCCCTTCCTGAATTTAATGAATGTGACCTTTAGTATAATGATATCACTTATCTTTTTGGATATACTAGAGAGATGAATTCTCATCAGGTGCATGGGAAAACAGTGCAAAGATTTCTAGACCTAACTTCTTACTCTGTGCATCGAAATCATACGTCAATGCTTCAGCTACTATTTAAACAAAACTTCCTCTAATGAGGCATCCCAGCTGTTGCTGTATTTTGGCTTTGATCAGACCAATGTATTCTTATTCATTAAAAAAATCCCATGTTTTGATGAGTACAGATAACTGTCGCTCCCTGAATAACAAAACTCAGTAACAAATGAAACTCACTTTTGTATTTTTTGAAGCATAAACCCAATGTTTAACAGTGTTAATCTCTACTGAAACATGTATGAGCATATGAGTACAGAGTTTGTGAAAGCAGTCGTTGTCTCAGGCTTCACTGCAAGTGTAACCAACCAACTAACAATAAATTGATGATAGCTGCCAATTTTGCAGGGATTTAGAAATGTGATATAGCATTATAACATATAACAACTAATTTTAGAAACAAGCAACTTTTCTTCTGTACCATATTGTTCATTCTACAGGTCTAGTAGGTTAATCACATGGCTGATTAAGAAAAGGCTTAGTTATTAGTATCTCAATATAAATAAAAAAATGTGTGTTTTCACAGGAACTTTCAATGTCCCAAACCAAGCCAGGCAGTGAGCAATACGATTGGCAGCATGGATGAAAGGGGTCTGGCCATTCAGCCTGTGTCTTGGCCAGTGTAGATGCTGCCAAGGGTTCTGTCTTCAGAACTGTAGCTTTCTACATTGGTCAGCTCAATTTCACTGTATGTGTCTGCATGAACTGCTTTGCGATTCCTACCTTTGATTGTCTTAATCCGATGTGTTAAATGTTTTACTAGGTTTCCTGACTTTTTGGCAGAAGGCTGAAGGAAGGATTATCAAGAGTAGCTTCATCTTGCCGTAGGACGGAGTTGGATACAACCTTTCATGTGCCAGTCTGTTAATGGATTTGTAGTCTGATTCTTTGTTTTCATTGTATGCAAAGGGCTTTTGAGCACTGTAATCTTCTTTTATTGTTTTCTGAAGTTGAGTCGGTGAAACTGCCTATAATTCTTTACTTGTCTCTTACGAGTTTTTTACTCCTGACTCAATCCTGCAAAGAGCTGGGAAACTCGAGAAATGTTGTGCTCAAGGTCTATAAAAATCAGTGGAACTGGAGGTTCACTGGATTATGATATCATACAAAATCAGATCCTCAGTGAGCCATGGGCTTTCAATTTAAATTAGATACATTTGTGAAACTTAATATCCTCTGCCTTATTTTAATAGCTTTGGATGTACATAGATAATGCACAACGGTATCATATAAAATATACAGTCTGTATTATTTGTCTTGATTTGCAGCATGTAAATACTAAATCCCATGTTCTGTTATTATTACTGAGCAGGAGCTTAATTGAATTCAACAGGTATAAGATACAAGAAATTTAAGGATGGCCAAGCTACATCTTTAAGTACTTTGTAATGATGAGTTAAAGAATTATACAACTCAAAAGCACTGCTACTTAGGAACAGATGCAAATACGTCTAAGAACTTATTTAATATCTAATTTCTGATGTTTTTCCCAGCTTTAATTATGTTCTAATTTTCTAATTAATTTTAGAAGGAATCCTTATGGGGATACCTATTTATTAGTGAATCTGAAGATGTATAACTTTTCCTTGAATGAACGGCATAGAATCTTTGAAAAAAAACTGAGCAGAGAGTTATAAATAACAGCATGTCAGAATTAAAAGAAAATGTGCTTTATAGTCATATAAAGATGTGTTTTATTTTTTCAGAGAGTATGTTCCCTGAAGCATTAACAAAGATCGGTGTCTGTGAAAATGTCACTGGCATTTTACCTGTGAACTTAAAAGTTTTCAAGCTGAGGAACGTGTTGCATATTTTTTCCCAGTAATTTGTTAGGATGCACTGGGAATGTCAGAGGTTTGATGTCAAAGGAAGTCAACTGTTGTAGCAGAAGCAGTGCTATGTTTGAAAGGATAACTTAGTTGTGCAAAGGAAGCAGCAGAGTATAGCCGCTGCCTTTCAAGAAGAAAAAGAACTGGAGAATGACAGTCTCTGTTAATTCAAGTAGTGCACACTGAAAAATATATGGACACATAAATAAACATAAATTCACATATATGCATGACTATGCTTATTTCCGATACTGTTAACTTTATCGATGATCATGTGATTATTTAGTGAGGGGGAATTTCAATCATATCTCCAAGAAGAAAATGTAAACTATAAAGTTACGTTCAAAAAGATGGATGGAAAAGTTGTGATTGTTGGTAGTTGCTAAGGCTACATGTAATGCCCTAATCTACACTGACATACTTTGATATATCCACTTCCCTCTTTAATTTCTCAAACCCTTTAATAGTATTAATTCTTAAAAGAGCTTTATTTTTTCCCTTTCTAACTTATCTTTTATTTAAGTCCAAAATTCATCTAGTCATATGATGATATCTACACCTGGATGAGTCATCTATATCTGAAGAGAAATAGGCAATTACCCTATGTCATCCCTTAGTATTTACAACTAGAAATCTGATATCTCTTTATGGTCAGAAACATGTTTCTGCATTTACATTCACTTTTCCTGATCAGCTTTACTGATGTATGGATTTACTCATTGTGTGCTTATGAAGAATTTACTCTACTGATGCTATGCATTTATTTCCATTTTGAAAGAACTTCTTCTGCTTGATTTTCTTTAAATAATTTTTAATTGCAAAAGCAAGAAAATATTTCCATATTTTTAAGAGTTATGTTTAAAAAAAACCAAAAATGTTATGGAAATCAAATATATATTTTCTCTAGAAATAATAATCCCTGAAAAACATCCTGAAGAACCCTAGTCAAATGGCATTTAAAGAAGGCCTACATGCAGATGACTCTATTGCCTTAAACTGAAGCTGGAGGACTAAGAACTCTAAGCTGTACTAAACAATGATAATTTTGGTTTAATAACACCTTTTGAGACTATTGTCTAAAAGATGAGATTAATAACATCTCAACTGACTTTTCTGTAATTACATTAATATTTTATTAGCACTGCTCTTTGCTCATATTTTCTTTTAATTTGATAAAAGCTGGTCAGGCTGTCTCTTGTTTCTTTAACACAGTTCTTAAAAAAGCACCTTCTTTTCTCCTGTTGTTATTTATTTCCTTCTCACACATCCATGATCGTTTCCACATCCTTATCAACTTCAAGATTTTAAAAAAGTGTTTTAAAGGGTTTGGGTTTTAGAAGTGCTGAGAGCAGCCGTTGTCAACTGGATAGTTCATGCTCTGAAATGCTGACAAATCTATCCCTTACACTTTAGTAACAGACTGGAATCAAACACGGAAAGAGCAGTAGAATAACTAGGCATCTGCAAATGTAGCTCCTTGCCCTTTGAAAAGATTGGCATTCACCCATACAAATTCCTGGAAACCCCGTTGTCTTTTACACAGATGAAACAGCCAATTACAGAACTGGGTCCCTTGAGAAATGTTCATTGCAAATTCTCTAGTACAATAGAATGCAACATCAATGGTGTCTGAAAAATATAAATTAGTTAAAACCCACTAGAGTTAGCTATTTGACTAAATAATTATAAAATATAATACTATTCTTTTTCCATAATGCTGTAGCTACCATATATCAGTTGAGATATGGATATCTGTCTTTTTGGTATTTTAATTAATTTTAAAAAGTCAAAGTTTAATAAAAACATGCACCAATATTTTAGAGCGACAGACTCTAGCTGATTGCTTTTCCATATTTTTTGCTTATGGGTATTCAAAAATGCAAGAGAATTTTTATTCTCTAACACTGTCTGTAAGTATTTCAGTACTACATACATACTGCACCACATATATGAGAATTATTCTGCCCTCTTTATCAACTTTGTTTGTTTCTTTTCAATTAAAAAAGTAATAAAAAATATACTAACTTTAATCTTCTCTCAAACAGTAAATTTAATCTTTGTATGCTTTCTAAGGAAAAAATTTATTACATAATTATTTTGATAATTTACTGCACTGATTTTCTATTAATAAAGTAAGAAAATCAGTAAAATAAAATGCAGCAAATTGGTAGACTAGAATTATCATTACATTAACTGAATATAGCAAATTATTAAGCAATTAAGTCACTTTTAAACTTACTTGTTAGAGGAGATTCCATTAGTAAGTGTAGCACAGGAAAAACAAATAAATCATATTGTTTAACCCAACTATAAAGTTGAATGGGCTTTGTGTTCCTCAGCTTATAAGATAATATCCCCAAATATAGTCTGATCTCTTTAATGGACTCACTGTTTTTGACATTTTGGCAATTATTGTAAAATATGTAGAGCAGCAACATGTATGTGGCTAGAATTTGCATTTTTGTCTACTTTAAATAGCTTGTCTGTTTAGGGACCAGCTCTGCTTCTGTGGCTTCTTCATGGCATTTTAATGGATGAAGAGCAGACAGATAAGACCAAGCACGATAAAGCAGTTATTTCTCATTTCTGTTGCCTAAAGGCAGCAAGTCTTTTGTTAAGAGACTTTTGGAGATAAATCAGTCCTCTTACTTCTTACTCCATACAATTGATAGTTTGACCCCAACTCCATGCCCTGAAGCTCCATGCCAAAGCATCAGGGCATGTAGAGCACTCACATTGGTTTTTTTCCTTCCTCATGAACAATAGCCAACATCTGTTAAGGCTTCAGTCCGAATTTTGGATAGATACTGTACTAGGCTTGCAGGATGATGCTCATCTGTCGACATGAAAATTAAGTGCTCGTAAAATCAGTGATCCCATCCTTGAAAACAGTAAAGTGTCCCTTAGATATTGACCCTGCCCAATGTTGTTGATCATTCCACATTTCTGATATGTCTACTGACTCTTCAAGAGGACACAGAGCAGTTTTATGACCTCTGCTTTCTTCTGTGTATGATACTTGATTTGTCCCTTTATCTTTCTCCAGATGATTAAAAATATGGACCCCTGAGTGGAATCTTTTATGAACAGGGTACATTATGTCAAGGTTAAATGTGAACAGTTGCTTTATGTTGGCAAAAAAAACCAGAGGGAAGTTTCCTGCTCCATAGAAGTGGGTCCTGTATAGGGCCTGTACAAGGGATGTAGAATGTACAAGGACAGGCTGCTTTTACAGAGAGTGAAGTGGGCTTGAATACTCCATGATATTTGTATTATTTTTCACAACTACAGATGACAGTCAGTGAAGGCAATCAGAAATAAGATGTGAGAAGACATACGCGTAGAGAGTGCACGACCACCTTAGGCCTTGCAGAAAGATAATTGAAGCACTGGATATGCAATTTTTTTTTTTTTTATTATTCTGAAAACTCCACTGAATAAAGAGTGTTCTGGATTGAGAACAGTGAAATCCCTCCTCAGGACTCTTTTTGTCTGTAAAGTGCATATCAGTCAAGGAAGGAAAATCGGCAGAAGAAAAGGAAAACAATAGAAATAATTTTTCAGTGTTGTTATACATCTTTTGAAAGAGCAGACAATATGAAATATAAAAGTTCATGTCAACACCTAGTCTTGATTTTGGGAGCTGCGTAGTCCCTTCTTTCTCTCTCTGTTTTTGCATATGTCAAATTAGTGTAAAAGCTTCCTGGAACACAGATTTTATCTTGTATTTATATTTCATGCACTTACTTTAAAATAAAATCTGGATTCATGAATATTGGAAACTGCTTGAGTAGTTTGAAGAAAACTTACTTTTGTTTCCTTGAAGAAGCAAGAAAGTTTAATTCTCTGTGATTCATGGGATCACATTCTTAGAGGTCACCTGAAGTAATGGTAAGGTACATGAGCACCTGCTAAAAATCATTGTGAGTTAAATTTGGAAAAAGCTATACAAATCTGCAAAGCAGCAGATCAAGCAAAATTGCAAATGCAGAATTTCAGAAATGAGGAAAATCAAGGAAGAATGGAGGATGTTATGGCACAGCAGAACGTGCTGAGACCAGCAGAGAAAGCACCTGAGTGTTGCACCACAGAGGCCAGCCTAAGGAATGACGTAAAAAGAAATCAACATGCAGACAGAATCCACTCAGCAGAGCTTCCCATAAATACGATTTTCTTGTTGTTGCCGTCCTTTGTACTTGCTCAGGGCAATGGCTTCCTTGTATGCTGAGCTTAGGAGAGGAACCGGATGCTGCTGTGCTGACCGTTTACCTTCACAGAGGGTACTGAGGCAAAAGAGGCAGCGAAAGGCAGTAAGCCCGACACCATCTGTTTTTCCTGTGCTGATCATCTATGTGGCAAAGCACACAGAGTGCCCTGAAAGAGCAGGGCCAACAAAGAAGTAGAAGGGCACAGGAATACGCCAAACAATCTTCCAGGCACAGGCGATAAAGGGTCAAGCAATCTTTCTAGCACACATTTGTAAATGACCAGCTATTCTGTTCTCCTGCAAGAAAGTGAATCTGGATAAAAATGAGGAAAAAGTCTTTTATTCACGGCATTTGGGTGATGTTATCCACTCAGAATTGTCAATTATTTTTATTAGTCTTCCTTAGAGCAAGTGGGAGCCCGTGCAGACAGCCTCTTCCTGTGTTAGCTGCTGTACAAACAAGTCCAAAACATTCTCACTGGCCCACATTCCTTACAAATACATCACAACAACTCCTTTAGCTAAAGCTATTCCTTACAGCAATGTGTTGGCTGCTGGCTCCTGTATTGGAATAGGGGTCTCTCAGACTGTGTGGCATGTCTAACAGGAGTAAAGGCAAAATGTGAAATACAGCTCTTACAGCTAGCCTTTAGGACTTACTTAAACCCAAATAAGTAAGTGAGGCTAACTTTGCATACAGCTTTCTAAGAGTCAAAGAAATGTTGCAGACAGGTTCTGGTCCTCGCTTCTTAAGATGATGACACATTGCAGCCCTATTCTATAGTGGTGGTGTCCTTTTTCTTGTGCTTTTCCTCCAGGATAAAAAGAAAGCAAGGGGAAAATAAGGCGACGGGGCAGCCTGACCCGGAGCGAAGATGCAAATCTGTGTCTCTTACCCTTCCAGACCTGGAGAGTCTTGAGGTGAAACTTCCGAAAGTCATGGCTGTTTCAGTTCTGCACATAAGCCAAAGATGCAAATACCAAAACTGCTTTTCCCAGTGTCATATGGTGGAAGTAAAAAAAATCAGAAAAGAAGCAGAGTGATGAAAAGCATGGGCTTATGACTATCTAAACACAAAAATACCATAGCCAGGCTGGATTAGAGGGCAAATACAAATTAGAAGGAAATTATGAACCTTTCCCCTCTGGATGCAGGAAGTCCAGCACTCAGGTACTGTTAGCGTTTATTTTCATTTCCAAAGCTTTGCAAATGGATTAAGTGTATCAAATTTGCTCTGCAGCATCTTGACCAAAGGCAGCCTTGACTGCAACAGAGTCATGGCTTATTTAGCACAGTTTATCATCTCTGTTTCCACAGGTCTCTCTCTGAGTGCTGCAGCAACTTGTATTACACAGTTAATGCAAAGTCTTGCCACAGAACTGATGCAGGTATAATCACTTATCGAAGTGAACAGGGAATCCACCTGGCCCTGCTGCAGTTGGCTGACTTAGATTTAAGGACCACTGGAGCTGACAAGACCTAGTTGCGCTGTTGAAAAGGAGAGCCTTTTGATTAAATTTCTATTTTAGGAGAATGATATGCAGACAACATTCAGCTATTTTATAAAATTTTTGCAGTGTGGTACAGAAATCAGGCATGCAGAATTTGTTATAGATGCCAGCACTAACCGTTGCTTTTCTCTAGGAGGAACTCCACTAGGTTAACAAAATCTCTTTATGCAGTTTAATTAAAGGTTTACTTTGACAATCACAGATACTTAAAATGCTTTGCTAATTGCTACATGAAAAAAATTAACTATTTACAAATTATCGTTTTGAAGGTGGTAAGGAAATTGTAACTATCTGCTCAAACTTTATTTCTGATGAGTGCCTGGTTGAGATCTTGCAAAACATTTAAACATGTGTTTATATGTAAATGTAATAGTAGTTCTAGACTTCAAAGACTTAACCTCAAGAAGATTTAACGTGAGAAAATACTATTAAGGTAGAATGAGTATCACCTAACTTTAGCTATTGGAAATTTGTGTATCTAGTAAAGCTAGTCTTCGGGTTCTTTCTATAATCAATGGTAATGGAGAGGGAAGTCCAAAGGCTATTAGTCTTGACTGTCTTAGAAATCTTAAGTTGTGAAATCCTTATCTGACTGTTGACTCCAAAGGGAGTCTAGATAATGAACTTAGACTTGATGCCCAACTCTTATAAAGCTGTGAGATGAATCTCATCCTTAATTTCCAGATAATAATAGATGCAAACATTACAGTAGCTCCATTTTCACAAACACCCACACTTCATTACAAGACGAAGGCATAAGCATGATATTATTAACGCAATTATTCTGGATAATACATAGCTATGCAGTTCATATAAATGGGAGCAGTTTATTTTCCCACCATTTTTTTAATTGCAGCCCTTAATGTACTTAACTATTCTTCATTCTGGCATGAGAATATTATGTATTACATCTTCTTGGCCTGAAATACTACTTGTTCCTAGTTTTCATTGTCCTTCACCTCTATTTGTTCTCTTATTAGTTTGTTTGTTTTGCTTCCTCCCTTAAGAGCAAGGATACATCTTTTCATGCCCCACTGTTCTGAAGTTGTACTCTGTCTTCTTGGTGAGTATCCATAATGCTGTTTTGTAAATTACCATTGTCAGTAAAACAACATCAAAAACACTTTGGGTGAAATCCTGGTTTGCTATGGAAGCCACTTGAAAAATTCCCAAATCTTCAATTAGACAAGATGTAATTCTGTGGAGAGATCCTTCTGAAATGTTTAGCCTTCTACAACTCACTCACACAGGCTAAATTTCTCTCTCTGGAATAGCTAAGGCATGAAGAAAACAGGTCATGCAGGGACTATTACAAGGTATATAATATAAATATTTTCCTTCTATTTCCCATGAGCAAAGAAGTCAATGGTTTGTCATGAGCAACGAACAACACTGAGTTTAGGTTACTTCAGCAGAACTTCTTTCAAAATTGTGTGCACAATATCACTTTCCCGGAGTAGCTGGAATTTAGACAACCACTTCCTTTAAATTAATCAAAGCCTGGCTGGTTTCAGCACTGACCCTATGATGTAGCTATGATGGTCTGTAGTGCTGCATTTATAGAACAACCAGATCATGCATGATGCTACCCAGAGCACTCAAAACTTCACCCATTTTCTGGGGCTTAGCTCAAACAGGAAAAGAACATAGGCATGCACTTGGTTACTCTGCTAATGAGCGTCTTGGTGGTATAAATAGAAAACATAAATTGTTACCTGGGTAGTATTTTATTTGTTTCTAAACAGGTCTATCTCCATAATATCAAAGCATTCTTATTCCCATATTTCATGTTTTACTTTGTTTCCTTTGTTACATATTGCATAACTGATTACTTTTAAACCAAAGCTATTCTAGAGTAACGTGGGAATTGAATGCTGTACAAAAGAGGAGGATAAATAGTTCTGCAAGACTTATGATGAGGGCTGTCTCTCTTCTTGGTTCCTTCATCATTGCTCTGACTAAAATTTTCTGAGCTTTGTACTTGGTTTCAAAGGCACAGATGCTCAGCTTTTCAATAAAAAAGCTATGGTTAACCTGTTTGCACCTCAGTTTCCACTTGAGAAAAATGAAGGCCATTAAGGATTCTCCACTTTGCAAGAATTCACTTTTGCAAAGCTAAATTACTTAACAGCTGTAAAATATGCTGAGATCCTGCTGTAGAAGATGTTATGACATGGAAGCTGCAAAGTGGTATTATAGTGCTTACAAATGCTGGGAACAGGGAATGGGAACAGAATCAGCAGTTTGGTTGATAGGTCATTTGCAAACAGAATGTGAAGGAGAAAGAAGTCTCTGGGGAGTAATTTAATTCTTTGTCTGAAGATTTATACCTGTTGGTGATGCCAGCTGAATAAGTTTGTTCTATACAAAAATATGAGTTGTTCAACTTGAAGATCTATGATGACTTAAGACTTTTTTGTTTCTTTCAAGTCATTATTTCAGCTAGACATGTGATCATGTTAATGTACATGCTGTAGCAGGGTGGGGATGTGCATTTGGAATATGTCAGTTTAGGGCAATTGCATCATTATTGTGAGAAGTTATTGTGACCGGCACATTATTGCGGCATCATTAATAATGCTTGTCACAACAATGTGCTTTATTTTTGTGTGAACCATAGGATCTGGAACTGGAGGTCATGCTAGGGCTGCTGCGGAAGACAATAATCCCAACCAGTAGGAAGTCCTGAAAAGGTTGCTTGCTGGTGATTTAATCTGCCTCGGAAGGCATACGTTCTGACACATATTGATAGGTTTTCATGATCATTCTAATAGTTCTGAAACAACTTTCCAAATTATCTTAACAGTCTGATGATAAAGTATTTGAATAGGATTTTTTTCTCCTGTCATGGAGTATTTTTTATCCAGCTGATGATAACAATATAAGACTGAAAATATAAACCTTGTGTGGGTTTTTGTACATTTCAGTGTTTAACATTGTGTGAAACATGCTCTCTGATAGAATTGTACAGAAAATGAGTCTTCTTCTTAATAGGAACTCTAAAAATGCCTGCTTTATTCTTGCACAGCTCAGTTTTCTATTGAAAAACCTGACTTTCTCATAAAAGGGATTCCTGGAACTGAGTTTCTTATTAACTCTCACTATGCTGCTACTCTCAGGAGAGACGCAGCTGCCACTCCCAAATACAAACACTGCATGACATCCCCCTAAAAGAGCATTTAAAATATTATGTAAAAGTGAAAGAAATACTTTTTCCATTACTTGGTTGTCCTATGCTTCCCTTCTGTCTGTCCTATCAGTGGCAAGTATCTCTTCCCCTTCCTCTCAAACAGTTTTCCAATTTGGTTGAAAAGGGATAAAGTAAAGTGAGTAATGGAGAATGAGAAAATTGAAAGGCACCGATAAAATAAACAGAACAAGAAGGTTGGATCAGATTATAATTCACAGATTAAATGATTTCATAGAAGAAAATGTATTGTAATCTTCATTTTTAATTCTGGGCAAGGAAAGTGGAACAATTTATGATAATATAGTGTTGAAATACTGAAGGGCAACAGTAGAAGCTTGGGATACTATTGAGAAGGACACTTATGAGTCATAAAAGGTAGCTGGTGTCTTTTTTGGTCTTTGTTTTCTTTTTTTTCCCTTCTAGCCTGCAATCTTTTAGAAAACAGAAGTCGAGGAATCTTCTAGGGATGTGGAAAATTGCAATAAAAATGTGTATACTGGTATGAATGGAAGGGAAATCCGAACACAAGGGTACAAAACATCAGCAGGATAAGGGCTATAAAAATGGCTGACACCTGCAGTAGCAGGTCATCAGGATCCTAGCACACATCTACCTGCAGTTCCTCAGGACAACCAGACCTGAAACAGAGATGGTGAGTAAATTCACAAGGTGAGACAAGATTGAGAAATTAATCACTGTTGGATCCTGATGCATCAATGAGATGCATCCAAAACTGACACCCTCCTAAAAAGAACCCAGTAACTATGAGAATACATTTGAAAACTGGTGCTGCTTGTCTTCCATGTTATTGTAAGCAGTTTCATACATATATAGAACTGTATACAGTTCCATGTATATCCATAGGATATTGGGCAGTAAGACAGCCCAAGCAGCACTAGGTCAGTATGTCCAACACCTGACTTGCTCCCTGGTGTTTAGACACCGCATTTATTTGCCTGCACCTTCATGCTGAGCTCCACCTGCCTCTGCCCTGGCCCTGACAGCAAGGAGGAGGCCCGGGGAGGGGGGGTGGGGTGGGCGAGGACGGTGAGGGGCCATGATGTGACCGCAGCACGGGGTCAAGAGGCTGTCCCCACACAAACAGGGGTGAGAGCGTGCTCTCCGTGTCAGCCATTTTCCCTATAGGCCTGAGCTGTGGGGATTGCCCATCCCACTGCATTTAACAAGGCTGAAGAGTGACGGCCCTTTTTCCCTGGGCAGCCGAGGGCTGGGCCCTCCATCAACCCTGGCTCCCCCC
>NW_009260395.1:181612-201646 GCF_000687185.1 Egretta garzetta | reverse complement strand
CTTGACATAAAATTTTCAGATTCGGGAGCCATTGGCTGCTGCTTCTGCTTTGTGTGGTCTTTTGGGGGAAACCTCTGGGGACTTTTCCTTATTGTGCTTATTACATTGAATTGCTAGATCTTGACATACATCTCTTGATAAAAATAGAGGTATCTTTCGATATAGACAGAGAGAAAGCTTACCTGTAGCTTCCTTATGGGAAGGAGTTGGGGAGCCAACCAGAAGCTGCTCTGAGATCATGTAGGTATGACGCTTTCCACACATGGAAACCAGCCAGTCACACAGCAGGATGAAAAGACGTGGGGTGAGTGGGGATGAGGCAGGAGACAGAGGTCAGCCTGCGGTATGCGGGCTCCGTGCAGACCTCGCCACGAGGACATTTGTTGTCAAGTGCACAGCTGGGACGTGCTGTGCTCTGCCTCTGGGAATTTTCACCTGAGGCCATCAAAGGAAAACATTTCACTCTCTCACCTGTTTTCTCCTACAAAACAACCATTAGCCATGGAATTCCCTATAGATTCACATAAAGATGCATATTTATCCTATTTGGAATTTATTGACTGAAATATTTTCATATATTGCATCAAAACCAGGGCAGAATTTACTGAAGATTTTTTCCAATAATTCATTATTGAGATTTTTTTTTTTAAACCCTCTAATTTTCACAATGAGACCAATCAGCCACTGGAATAATCTCCTCTGGGGAGTGATTGATTCCCCAGCATTGGACCCTTTGAAGATTCAGCTGGGCAGGGTGCTGGGCCATCTTGTCTAGACCGTGCTTTTGCCAAGAAAGGTTGGACCAGATAATGCTTGAGGTCCCTTCCAACCTGGTATTCTATCATTCTACGATTCTATGAGATTCCCAGAAAATCACAAATCTAAGTCGATGATGATAAGACAATACTGGCATCTTAATAATACCTTGGTAATTTTCCAACTCATGGTAGAACCTAAGTTTAGCCAAAGGATGTAAGCTGATTTTTTATGATTCAGATATCTCTGGGGTAAACTATGTCATGAGCTCTGGCACGGTGTTCTTTTAATTCCTGCATAGCAGAATGTCATTTGCTGTCTTTCTACAGTTCTTTTTACTATTATTTGAATCAATGAGATTGCTAATCAGATGATAGGATGCAACTAATGTACAGGAATAGAATACTGTCTAGAGGAGATTCAGAGCCTTACATTCATTGGCAATTTAACATTTATGGTGTTCTTTCCTTTCTCTCTGCTCTGATTTTCTAGCCACACCTCTCCCAGAAATGCCAATGCATATATAGATAGTGCATGAAGTCACGTTTTGCAAAGCCAAGTGTGACATCCTCATGTTATTCAGAAAGTGTTGAGAAAAGATACTGGTTAAACACAGGAAGGGTATTATAAAAAAGACTGTAATAATAAATATTAGTCATGTTGCACCAGGTATCACTCAGAGGTGTTGAAGTAACACTAGGACAGGCGCAGTGTAGGGCTCAGTGGGTTAGACTGGACTGTGCTAAATGGAAAGCTGCCTTGCCCCAGTCTGTCACCCAAGGACAACAAGAGGGCAAATAAGAGATTTTTGAATTCACTTTGAACGAAAGTCCTCCTCAGAGTTGAAACCTGATTCAAATCCCATACTATTCAGGGTTAAGGTACCTCTCACAAGTTATGATTTACTGACCTGTGATTCAGACAGTACCAAACCCACTCAAATCATATTTGGACACAACTCAATTACTTTTTAAAAACCATGAAATCAGGTCACTTAATCACATTAGGAATGCCTGATCACTCAGTTTCAATTCCAGTATGATCTGGAAGCTGATGTCTTGTATTTCTGTGGTACCAAGCTGGGGTTTCTCAGTCCTTGTGTGACTTCTGAATGTGTTTTCCCTTACAGCTGATCAATATTTTACTGTCCTACTTGTACTAAATGCCTCAATAGGTGTGCTGGTCTTCTTCACAGGCCATTGGGTGTTTGTAAGTCAAATTATAAACTCTGGAGTATTTTGCAAAACATTTCAGTGGACCACATCTTTTATGACCTAGCATAGTACAGATGCACATTTTTGTGGGTTGTGTTAGGGACCCTGGATTGTCCAGATGCATTATGCATCTGTTGGAAGTGTTGGTAAACCAGCACAGAATGGACCAAGCAGTGAGACTCACCTCATCTCTTTTTGGCATGTACAATGCAATTTCTCACCTTCTGAAGCTGGCTTCCTTTTTAGCCAGTGGAGAGAAACAGGTGTTTTTAGGGATCATTCATTTGACTTGCTTCAGCCACTGATTTAGGATGAAATGAATCATATCCTAGAAGGGCTTTTTTTTCTCTACTGACTATGAAGCGAGTCTTGGGCATAACTCAGCTCTAAGCATGGAAGGCTGAAGTTCAGTGAAATGCGTATCGTTCTAACAGACTGTGAGAGATGTGAGGGAACCTGTGTCAGACCTGCTTATGTCATCTTTAGTTATTCTGTGTTTCTGTTACAGTTCAGACTAGCACTTTGTGTGCTTTATGTTGAACTAGAGCTGGTCTTAATGAAAGCCACTCACCAATGCAGAACACTTAACTCCATTAAAATAAGTGGCAGAATTTGCTACGATCGCCTTGCATATGAAGTCTTCAAGAAGTGATGCAGGTAACAAACATTATGCTGCTGTAGATGATTTCTTTTGTTATTGTAGGACCTATAGTTTGGCCACAACAGTCATGAACAAGGTTTAGAGAAAATGAGCCATATTCACAGTTGTGGTGGGTTAACTTTGGCTAAAGGCCAAACTCAAACCCAGCTGCATTCACACTCCCCTTCTTGACAGGACAGGGGGAGAAAATGGGATGAAAAAGCTTATGAGTCAAGATAAAGACAGATAAAGACACCAGTCACTGTCATGGGAAAAAAGGATTTGACTTGGGGAAAATTAATTTAGTCTATTCCCAGTTAAAAATAGCGTAGGATGGTGAGAAACAAAGACAAAACTAAAACCACCTCCCCTTTTTTCCCAGGCTCAACTTCACTCTGATGATTCTACCTCCTCCCCAAGCTGAGCGGTACAGGGGAATGAGGAGTGGAGGATCAGTCCATAACAGCTTCTCTCTGCAGGTCTTTCCTCCACCTGCTTTTCCCTTGCTTCAGCCTGGGTCCTTCCTAGGCTGCAATTCCTTCAGGATAAACCCACTCCATCATGAGATCTTTATGGGCCATAGTTCCTTCAGAGTATATCCACCTGCTCCAAAGCGTGGGGTCCTCAATGAGCTGCAGCATGGATATCTGCTTCAGTGTGGTATTCCATGGGCTGCAGAGGAATATCTGCCTGGAGTATCTCCTCCCACTCCTTCTCTGACCTTGTTGTTCGTAATGCTCTTTCGTATTCTTTCTTTGTCCTCCTTCCTTCCCTGTGTGGTGTTTTTCCCTTTCTTAAACACATTTTCCCAGAGGTTCCACCAGCTTGGCTGATGGGCTAAGCAGTGTCTTGTGGTTGGTCTGTTGGAGCCAGCTGGGACTGGCTGTGTCTGGCACAGGGCAGTCCTTGAAATCTTCTCACAGAGGCCACCTCTGAAGCTCTCCACTGCAAGCACCTTGGCATGAACACCTAATACAGACAGAAGCATATATTTTTAGTACTTACAGTGCCAGTCAGAAAGACAAAGTACAGAAAAGGCAGAAAGGAAATTATGCTCAACAGTTCTTGGAAAGGGCTTAGGCAGATGGCCACATTTACTCTTATAGTCACATTTGGGACAAAGGTTTCTTTTGCCTGCACCTTCAGTGCTGCCATATCTCCTGCTCTGGTCCTGGGAAGACTTATTCCTGGGCTTTGTGGTAGTTCTTTGTTGTCAGGCTCACAGTTTTGGAAGACCTGGACCTCCAGGATGCAGCAAGCCAGGCAGGAGGGAGCATTTTCAGCTACAGACCGCAGTGGAATGAACTATGTGACTAGTTAAAGTGGGAGAAAGTATTTGGGACCATGGCAGGGAGTATAGATAAAGGTGTGAAAGAGTAAAAAGAAGAATAAAGACAACACAGTGTTGTAGTATCCTAACAGAAAGCCATTTGAGCAGAGCATCAGATCAAACACGCAATCACGTAGACATGTCTGAGATAAAGTGGTATGAACTACTAATACTTTGGGATATCCTCCACAGACAACCTTAGCCTGCAGAAACACTGCTATAAACAGTGTTGTCTACATCTCTGTAGAGAGATATCAATCAGCAGCAGTGTCTTGGTTCAGTTTGCCCAGGCACCTAACTGTACGTTATGTAAAATCCTGTGTTTTACAAACAAAGAATTGTGCTTTTTTTCCACTCCTGCACAAAATCCCAGGAACTTCTGGAATGTGTACTTTCTTATAGCATGAGTATCTCATTATATAATTGCCTATGTTATCATATATTTGCTTGTTTTTTTGCAAGCAGAGCTTAGCTTGCTCTGAACTAGCAGAAAGCCATGTGATAAAGCTCCAACACTGGAATAAGCCCCGCCGACAGTCAGAATGATTTAGCCCAGGTTCAGCTCATATAAAACCTTGTCAACTATGGCTATATCTCTACTAGAAATGCAATACACCAGGGCAAGCCCAGAGCAGAGGAGCTGATGTGTAATCATCCATATTGTACGACCATTAGCACACTCATTGGTACAGTTTTGGCCTGTTATTAGCGGTCTTCCAGACAATTCCCTGGCTCAGCCCTAATGTTAGCATGGGCCAGGAACCATCCTTAATAGGCATCTTAGGCGCAGCCTCCTTCTTCCTCCGGGTGAGTTGTTCTGTGTTTAGAAACACAAGATGTGACATCCCACTGGACCCAAGGTTGGAGAGTGATCCCTGATGGGGACTAATACAACTGGGTTCATTCAGGAGATAGAAGCTGTGTGTGCTTCCAAGGTCCACACATTATTGCCTCAAGCTGTTGGTAAATGAACACACCTGCATGATGCAGGCAGCTCAGTTCTGAAGGAAGCATGGCAGTGCCAGTGGGGTGTTGTGTCTAGAACAATTACCTGGGTTACACATGACTATTGTGCTATGTTAATGTGATGACCCTGCCCCCATCCTGGGGCTAGCTTGGTTGACATTTAGCTCAGGAGCAATGTGAGCTGTCTTCCATGCTGTCATGTAGGATGCCCTCAGTCCTCCAGTAGATCTCAGAAACCCCAGGAGTAGAAACACTATGTGAGCTGAATAATTCTTCCTTGATCCCAGAAATTCAGGCAGGAACATTTATTCAGTTTTGGCTGGGCAAAACAGACTCCATCTCCACAATCCACACTACAGGTATGTGCTTCCAGCACCATATAAGCACTGTTTTTCTGATTGTCATTTTGGAATTAATAGATCATTTAAAATTCCCAAGTGAAGTTTTGGCAAATGCAATAAGATTGCTATTATATTAGTGTGTTGTGGGGTGTTTTTTTTTTAAATCTTAGGAAGGCTGCAGTATTAAACCTAGAAGAATTCTCATCTTCTTCAGGAATTGAGTTGTGAGCTATTTTAGCTTGTATTATCATGAAAAATGTATCAGTCACAATATTAAATTATCCTCAGTTGACCTTTCAGACCTGAGATACTCGGTAAGTCTTCTTCAGAATATGCTGGATTCAGTTAGATACAAGTAGTTACCTTTCTCTTTATATGTATGAAAAATGTCGCTTTGTACAGTAGCCCCTCTGGTAATGACCCTATGAGTCACTGTAATTTTACATAACATAGAGAAATTCTGGTTCCTCAGATAAAGGTGGAAAATAATCACAGAAATTCTGTCCCCTGGGACAGACATTTGTCTTCTTGATTCTCTTCAGTCTTCTATGTGCATCACCTCTTCAAAAGTGGACATGGAAAAAAAAAAAATCCTTTGAGAATAGCCTCTTAGAAATCCTCTGCCATTGTTCCCTGGGAGGAAACGCAGTCTGCTCCATGCAAATAAAATACTATGTGTCCTGAACTTCAACTCAGAGCACCTCAGGATTTGCAGAAGGTTCAAACCGCACATGGAGAAATCTGTACCTTATTGCTGGCTGTGTTGTCATGCTTACTCCCTTTTTCTAGTAGTATGATGACAATGGCTCTAGAGACAGTGCCTCATAGTATCTTTCTAAAAGGTCAGCAATGCTCTTGGCAGTAGAGTGTCTGGAAACCGTGTCTGTCAGTAGTCCTTACTTCACTGAAGTGTGGTGGTGCAAAGCAGAGCTTGCTTGGGAAACTGACTGTAAGAGCAGTTTTCATTTGTCGTCTTGCAAGCTGCACTCCTTGAAAAACCCAATGATTTCCCTCACTGATGTGTGACACTTGGAAAGATGGACTTCTGTGGTTGAAAAGAAAGTCACAGAAGCTCAGCTGTCCTTCTGCCCTTGTTACATACTTAGCAAAGTCATACTGGTCAGTTTTTTATGCTTTTCTTGTCTTCTGTGTCTAAATGTGAGGGAAATGGCCTAATGTTGAGATAATTTCTTCAACTCTGGTGAATGTACTAAAAGAAAATAAACACAATTACCCATCTTTTACATAATGAGATGTACCTCTGTCAGTAGCATTTGAATAGACTATATTCCTAATTAGTTAAGTCAGGACCTTTCTATGAATGCAGACCAACTATATCAAAATGAGAAAGGATGGGTTTCTCTCAAATACCTATGTTTAATGTTCAGTGTTGACATTCTAATCTAATAGATAAGCCCTGATCCAAAGCACACTGAAGCAATTTTTAAAAAATGTTATCCTGTATGTTTTGAGTCAGCCTTACAACACGCTTTACTGTCAGATACGAGTGAACATAGCAAGTAAAGCTACCATGTAAGCAAACAGCTGCTAAGTATTAGATACAAAGATATTCAGGGAAAGAAACTGTGGTCACAACCTGTAAAAATGCAGCCTGTCTCAAAGGCTGTAAATATGTAACCTGCTCGGTATCTGGGGGCAAAGAGTTTAGTATGTCTTTTGTGTCTGTATGGTTAGAATCACAAGTATCAACTTTGTGTCATTTTAGTGATTTGAAGCCATACGAAGTGAGCAAAGCAGTTGTAGCTAGTTTACTGAGAGCCTAGAAAGGGCTGAAAGAAAATGAGGGACTCCTAAGAATCAGTAGGGTTTATAGAGAACAATACTGAACTTTAAGTGTGAGTAGTGAGATTTCTAAGGCAGGAACCGAAGGGGACTGTAGTCGTCTTTACCCTTCATCCTCTCTCACACATGTCACATCTGTTCGTGCAACCTCTTTCAGGCTAAGGTTGAGACATCTTCTGTGGAAGAGACCACACCGCCCGCTGCTTTTGCCCTTTTGTGGGGACTCCTGATTCTGATTTGAACTTCTACATACAGCTGTAATATGAATAACCCTGGTTCATTATCTAATTTGCTCACATTTGTATCAGTACTAAAAGTGTATAAACTGTGCAAAGTAACCAATACTTAAATTATTAGTATAATTTGCAGATAATTATTGGCTGAGATGCTGATAATGGTGAAATCCATAGGGCTTTTTTGCACACATTATATTAAATGTTTTTTTAATGACAACTCATTTATCTTTATGTAGGTACTTGTCATTATCCATTATGACTGATGCCAACAGTCAGTTAGCCTTCCTATGCTAGTAAGCAAGGAAACACGGATCCAGAGAAGGCTTCACAGCAGCAGAAAGACAGAGAACCCACAATTTCTAAAGCAATTTATTGTGTGTGTTTTATTTGTATAATCTTGTCACAACATTGACTGAAATGTTTATTTACCTCAAGAGAGTTTTCATAACAGTGAGTTAATGTGATTTGGATGATGGAAAGCACTAAATGATTCATAGAATTATTACTCTATTAAATCACTTTGAGGTTTCTTGACAGAAGGGATGGTTGCCTTTATTTCAAACAGATTTTATATCTCTTTAGAACATATGACTGAGCACACAGACTAGCATACTACATGTTAATGATTAAACCCACTTGCATAGGTTATGAATAGGTTATTTTCTTGTCAGCTGCTTAATATTTTAGATGGGTTTCTAGGAAGCTAGATGATGATCTAAGAACGCTGTAGTAGGGAAGCCTAAAAACCCTGAGGTAGAAATGAAATGGCAGAAGTCTGTTGTGTTGAATTTGCTTCATTGTCCTATATGGCACTGAACTCAATTCCTTCTACAATGCAATTCAGCTTAAAATTTGCAAGATTCAGAAAAGAGCTGATAGTCCAAATTTGCATCTCCCATTCAAAAGGAGGGAGATAGATACCTGAAAAATGCAAAAGAAAAAATTAAACCACTGGAATAAAAAGTTTCAGCATATGTTAGTGGTATTTTCACCCACTTCAAAAAGGATATCACCCTGCAAAACTCATCAGCTGAAAACTCATCTGAGATGAGGGCATCTGCAGTTTCTGTGGAGTTTTACATTTTCTATGAAAACAGTGATTTGATTTCTTACACCAGGCTGATAGTTGATACTAATTGGAAAAACTCTACCAACATCAAGGAAGAGTAACAGTGGTAGCATTCTGTGTTTATTCATCAAAGGTTAGCAGAGAACCCAAACTAATATTTTTGTGTTACAGATAAAATGTGTCATTAAGTAACCGACTGCATTTAAGGATCTTTAGGTCTGTCCATGGTCAGTACTTTTCAGCTGTGGCTTATCTTTCCAGGGGGATGAACCCCTTTCATTTTAAAGAATCTGTTTCACCTTTTTGTGCCACTTACTCTACAGTCAACTGATAGACCCTAAAATACAGCCTTATCCAGTGATTTATAGATCCACAGCTGGTAAGCAGGTGAATAGAGTCTTTGTTGGTGCTCTCCTCTTTTTCAGCTCTGGGTAATGGGATATTCTCCTCTAGGTGCTCCTCAATTATTTCTTGCGTTTATTTCTATATCTGTATTCCATTTATCCCATCAGAGTGATTCCCTTTAATAACAACATCTGTGAAAAGAGGTCACAAAGTCTCTGGGGCAGATGACAGATCTTCTTAGTGTTACTACAGAATATTTGCCTTTTCTTGAAAGCTGTATATTTATAAACACTTCCAAAGGACAGAGTTCATTCAGAATAGTGTAGAATCAGACTATGTACATATAGATTTTAAACCAACGCTGCACAGGTAATGCACATGCACATTCAATCTCTCCTTTCTCTTTCTCTCTGCCTTTGTTTGGTGTTGAAACAAAGAGAGATATAAATTATTTTTATAAATAAATAAATAAAATAAGTCTAAGTTACATTTGTGAGAACTTATTCCACACAAACAGATGGAGAAGATGCACTTTATGTATACCCATTTTTGCTCAGATTCTGAGGTAAGAATGGACTTTATCGGAGATATAAACTATTTACTAAAATCAAGTCAACAACAAGAAGGTGGAGACAGACTGGCCACTCATGTATGCAAATATTAAATGCATAATTTGTACAAATATGAAACCTGACTGTTTCAGATGGAAGCATGGAATTTACAATCAGTTCTTCACATAGCAGGAAACTGTTCAGCTTCAAGGCTGAAGGGAAACTACTATAAAATACAAATAGATTAGTAAAGATTTATTGAATTTGCTCAAGTGAAAGCTGCTATCCTTTTCTGGTGGGGGAAAGGGGCAGTGGGAGGGGATAGCTGTGACTGTAATGTAAAGTAAAAAGGTACTTTTTCACATGAAAATAGATCTTAATAAATGGTTTACATTTGAACATTTGCTTGTCTAGGAAAAATCAACAGTTTTCCTTAATTTGTTCTCAATATGCATTGACCTTGAAAGCAACTCATCAAGTCTACCCTGAAGGATTTTTTTTATTTGTGCATCTTCAGCATGGACTTTGTTATAAACGCTTTGCATCAGAATGTGTTGTAACACACATTTGCGCAGGATGTAGCACTGATGAGGAATGTAACATAGTGAGGTGGCACAAGCCCAATAGCAAGCTTTCTGCTGCCCTTGTATTTGAAGAGTTTCAAAGTTCAGACTGAAAAGAACAATTCACATCTCCTGGCATTGTTCCAGGATATATGACACCACTTTAGGTACTGTATGTGCTCAGCTCATGTTTTTAAGCTTTTCATCCACCATAAAGGCCTAAAAATGTAATAGAAACATGAGAGCAAAGATTCTGATCTCACCATGTGTCTCCAGCAGCTGTACATCAAGGCAAAAAACTTTAATATCTATCTCTTTCTCTACCTCTGCCTAACTCATAAGACTGAATTTCTAAGTGCTTAGCAATGCCACTGTGCGATTTTCCCCCCTAAAACTTACTCTTCCCTGTAACCAAACTTATTTTTTATTGGAGACTACACATTAAAAATGAAGAAAAATGGATGGCTGTGAGAGGGCTATAACAGTATTACTATTTCCAAAAGGACAGGTTATGTCTGCAAGAGTCTAATCTCCTATTTCATCCATATGTGCCAAGACGTGGCAAACACATTCACTGTGATCACTTACAGATAAATCCAAGCCTTGCTGAAGCTGTACAGTTTGAAGAAATTTGCTTATCTATTGGTGTTTAAATTTGCAAGATATCTATTTTTTTTCAAACTTCAGAAACACAATAAAAATGTAAGGCAACTGCAAGAAATTCATTAGAGTAAAAGATTGGAGTAACAAGTATCCCTGTCTGTGTAAGGTTCTTCAGAGTTTGATGGGAAATAAGAAGGTCCTTGAAAAACTTTAAGGAGCATATAGCTATGTCTGGCTCTCTAGTAAAAACTTGAGTAACTCATTAATTAAATGTTATCTTAGTTTAGTTTGCCCCTTCAGGACGTTCTTTGAGTTAAGAGTGGTTGAGAGCAGCTACTGCCTCCAGCATCTTGGGAGTCCAGGGATTCCTCCTGCCTGGCCGCTGGAGCCCAACAGAGTGCACCTAGGGGCCCAGGGGTTTCCAGCCCAGGTCAATGGATGTGGCTGCTGCTTTCTCATTTGCAGGTTCAGCCAGTAGTGAGGCTGAGTGTGTATGCCAGAGACACAGACACATGCATGCACACACAGAGACAGACAAAGAATTCAGCTGGCTACACAGACTGCACACAGACAAGGTGCTGCCTTCAACAGCACCTCCATACAGGACTCACACAAAATATATGTAATGCCAAATTCCCTTCCTCCTCTTCTGCTGGTAAGGATTGAGTTTCACTAGTGAAAGCACACACAGAGCACTCTAGATTCACAAGCACACACAATAATATTCCCAGATCTTCCAAGTACCATCACAGCCCTTCTGTCCATCCAATACCACTGCTCAGATCCCAGGTCCCCTTAATCATTCCATGGGTCTCCTACTCACTGACTAGTCCAGCTTGGTGCTCATAATCAAACAGATACACACACTCACACACTTGTCTCACAGGCACATGTACAAGCATGGGTGCTCCACCTGCCTGATACCCCAGCCCAGATCTAGGGTCTCCTACTCACCATCTAGTCCAGTTTGGGGTTTGCTAGTGAATGACACCCCCCCCGCCCCATGCACACCAGGTTTGGTGAAGATATAGACATTCACTCCCCACACCAGAGCCAGCACCAGGTACACAGGCTGTGACCTGCAGTCCTGCTCCAGCTGCTGGCACTGAGCCCTCTCCTCACTCACACCAGTCTCCCCCAGTAGCTGTTTTTTGGGACACACACTGTTCCTGCCCCAATGTCTGGCTACAGAGACCCTCACCTGCTCCAGTAGCTGGCAGCGAGACCTCCACTCACTCCAGCAGGTGACATCATGGGCCCTGGGTGCCTACATCCCTGATCTGATGCCAGTTGCTGACGCCAAATCCACTCACAATGGTCTCACCAGTTGCTGGCAGTCCTGGAAGCCCTCATACACATGAAACAGAGATCAAAATACGTGGAGAGATATTTAGAAGATAGGACAAACTGTGTGATCAGGTGCAGAGCTTAGCCAGACAAGTGTACTGATCAGCCCGATTTTAGACCTTTATAGCCCTTTCTGTCTGTTCCCCTCTCTTGTCCCTGATTTCCTTCAGCTACACATTCTTCTATCAGTTCACATGAACACTGTGCTGGGAGTTTCCTAACAGCTCAACTGAGGACTTTTCGTCTTTGCCATCATCATAAAAAATATTTCTATCGAAATATTAACAACAAAAGGAGAGCCAAGGACAATCTCCATCCTTTACCAGAATCAGGGGGAACTATAGTGACAAAGGATAAGGATAAGGCTGAGGTACTTAACGCCTTCTTTGCCTCAGTCTTTACTAGTAAAGTCAGCTGTTCTCTGGGTACCCAGCCCCCTGAGCCAGAAGACAGGGATGGGGAGCAGAACAAAGCTCCCATGATCCAAGAGGAAATTGTTAGTGACCTGCTTAGCCAATTAGACATACACAAGTCTATGGGACCAGATGGGTCCACCCAAGGGTGGAAGTCACAAGGACAGAGCCAGACTCTTTGCAGTGGTGTGCAGTGACAGGACAAGGGGCAATGGGTACAAACTGAGACGTAAGAGGCTTCAGTTGAATATGAGGAAAAACTTCTTTACTCTGAGGGTGACAGAGCACTGGAAGTGGCTGCCCAGGGGGGGTGTGGAGTCTCCTTCTCTGGAGATATTCAAAGCCTGCCTGGATGAAGTCCTGTGTAACATGCTGTAGGTAAACCTGCTTTAGCAGGAGGGTTGGACTAGATGACCTCCCAAGGTCCCTTCCAACCCTTGCGATTCTGTGATTCTGTGTGATTCTGTGAAGGGTACTGAGGGAGCTGGCGGAGGTGTTCACCAAGCCATGCTCCATCATTTATCAGCAGTCCTGGTTGACTGGGGAAGTTCCACTTGACTGGAGGTTGGCAAATGTGACGCCCATCTACAAGAAGGGCTGGAGGGAGGATTCCGGCAACTACAGGCCTGTCAGTCTGACCTTGGTGCCAGGGAAGGTTATGGAGCAGATCATCTTGAGTGCCATCACACGGCATGTTCAGGACAACCAGAAGATCAGGCCCAGTCAACATAGGTTTCTGAAAGGCATATCCTGCTTGACTAACCTGATCTCCTTCTTGGTGGCTCGTGGCTTTGACAGGAGTACTCTTTTCTGGATAAAAAACTGGCTGGATGGCCAAACCCAGAGAGCTGAGGTGAATGGAGTTAAATCCAGTTGGTAGATGGTCACAAGTGGTGCTCCCCAGGGCTCTGTATTGGGGCCAGTTCTGTTCAATATCTTCATCAATGACCTGGACCTGGACTGAAACTTTGCAGATGACAACTGGGTGGAAGTGTTGATCTGCTCGAGGGTAGGAAGGCTCTACAGAAGGACCTGGACAGGCTGGATCAATGGGCTGTGGCCAATTGCGTTGAGGTTCAACAAGGCCAAATGCAGGGTCCTGGACTTTGGTCACAACAACCCCATGCAACACTACAGGCGGGGAATGAGTGGATGGAAATCTGCCTGGCAAGAGAGAGATCTGGGGGTACTGGTCGACAGCCAACTGAATATGAGCCAGCAGTGTGCTCAGGTGCCACGAAGGCCAACAGCATCCTTGCATGCATAAGAAATAGTCTGACAAGCAGGACCTGGGAAGTCATCGTTCCCCCGTGCTTGGCATTGGTGAGACCGCACCTTGAATACTATGTTCAGTTTTGGGCCCCTCACTACCAGAAGGACATTGAGGTGCTGGATCGTGTCCAGAGAAGGGCAACAAACTGGTGAGGTGTCTGGAGCACAAGTCTGATGAGGAGCAGATGAGGGAACTAGCCTAGAAAAAAGGAGACTGAGGGGAGACCTTGTCACCCTCTACAACTGCCTGACAGGAGGCTGTAGCGAGGTTGGTGTTGATCTCTTCTCCCAAGTAACAAGCAATTAGACGAGAGGAAATGTCTTCAACTTGTGGCAGGGAGAGTGGTGGTGGTGGTGGTGGATTGGATATTAGGAAAAATGTCTTCACTGGAACAGGCTGCCCAGGGAAGTGGTTGAGTTCCAACCAAACAATTCTATGATTTCTTTTACCCTGTGTCTACCATGTTTGTGTCTCTGCATTCTTGTTTAACATTTCCTCCTTTATATATTATCCCCTTTGCACTGAAAAGCTCCTTCATCAGATAACTTTAATGAAACAGATGCTCTTACCTTCCACATACCATTACGCTTTGTGGAGTAACAGATCCTATAGATAAGTAAAAATCAGACTATTACATGTTATTATGTATAGGAATATGAAGCATTTTATTTATGATGTCTCAGGTCTACGTGCTTGAGATTAATACAGATAAATTAATATGGATACACTATCAATATCTGAGACACATAAATGTACTGCACACATTTGGAAGCAACTCAAAAAAAAAAATGTTTTCCTAATCTCACTTTATTCATAGGATGTACAATTCTTCAAGCAGTGGCCAAGGTTTTTCTCTGGACAGGTTGCACTACTATGCAATTTATCCAAAGATAGTCCAGGCATTCCATATTTGATTTTTTTTCACATGTTTTTCACTTATGTCATGGTGTAGGCCCAGTCGGCAACCAAGCACCACACAGCTGCTCACTCACCCTCTCCCCTGGTGGGATGGGGGAGGGAATCTGAAGAGCAAAAGTAAGAAAACTCATGGGCTGAGATAAGAACAGTTTCATAATTAAAATAAAATATATAATAACAATGACAAAACCAACAAAACCACCACTACCACGACTACCAATAATAATTGTAATCATAATCATAGTCATAATGTAATGAAAAGGAAAACAATGAGAGGGAGAGGAACAAAACCCAGGAAAATCAAGTGATGTAACCACTCACCACCCACTGACTGGTGCCCAGGCCATCTTGAAGCAAAGATCACTGCCCGCTGGCCAAATTCCCCAAGTTTATATACTGAGCATGATGTCATATAGTCTGGTATAGCCCCGTGGCCAGATGGGGTCAGCTGTCCTGGATGTGCCCCCTCCCAGCTTCTTGTGCACCGGGCAGAGCAGGGGACGCTAAAAAGTCCTTGACTGCTGTAAGCACTGCTCAGCAACAACTAAAACATCAGGGTGTTATCAACATTCTTCTCATATTAAATCCAAAATGCAGCACTATGCCAGATACTAGGAAGAAAATTAACTCTATCCCAGCCAAAACCAGGACCGCTCATGAGAAAAATAATCCAAATTTAAAGGAAACGGTCTTAAGAGTTTCAGGGTTTTCCTCTACCAGCAGTTGGTGAGTGGTTAAGCTACATAACCATAGGTGTCTTATGCCACTGTAGGTGCCCTAGGGTATTGTCCAGCCTCAGGATGCCCATGAAGAGCTAGTGGGACTCTTGTAGTCTTGGGACATACTTGCCAACACCATGTGGATGTCTCATGTACAAAGTCACCAGGCACCTATGTTTAAGCATTTGAATGTCTCAGTTTTCAATACAGAACAAGGGAAGAATGATGAATAGCTGCTGAGGGCATTGGGTAAAGCCTAGTATTTTTCTTATCACATAATCTTTTCTGGGATTTCATTGTTTTCTTCTCACAGTCTGGCTGGAAGCAATAATGCACCACAGATTTGCGTGAAGGGATCTATTTGAAAAAGAAGAAGAAAAAAAAAGTAAAATGCACTGTCTAATCTGTACCTTGACATTGGGTTTTTTTAAATCTTATTTTTATTATGATTTAGCTCTCACATAGAATGACAGTATGTTTTGAAGGAAAAAAAGTGATTTGAAACACAGAAAAGGGATGTAGCAACAGTGTTACAGTGTGTTTGCCAACAGCTTCTGACCTGGAAAAATTATCTGAAACCACAATATAGTCCTATGAATAGCTTCAATTTAGATAAACCAGCCTTGTTTTTTAGAAGCAGCTACAAAACATTTGCATGGACCATTTTCATTCAGTTCCTGAGCTGTGCTCTGATGGATACCTGCTGATAATAGTTTCTTCCTGTTGGAGGGCATTCGTGGTCCAGTGATGCTGAATGACCCCATGGCTGAGCAGTAATAACTGTTCTCCAGTGCAGAGCAATGCAACAAGCTTAGAATGGGGGAATCAAGGTGGCTCAGTAATTCCCAGGTTTTGACAGTTTAAAGACCCTCTTCTCATGTATATGCCTTAGCAGGGTAGTTTGGGCATATGATGCAGACAATACATGGTCATTTATGGAGTTGGCACATAGGCCTTATAGACTTAAAAAATGCTTTTATCTTCTGAGTTTAGGCATCCAGGTTGCCAAGACCTCAGGAAAGGATGCTCAATAAAATATGCACTTTTGCGTTTTGTGTGAAAAAGGCCTTAGTTATTTGATACACATTGCTGCAGAATGAAGAGAGGCTACGCTGCTGCAGAAAGCAGGAATAGAACTATTCAGTGGGGTTTCTTCTTGCTTTTACACTTGGCAATTTTTACATCAATATAAATTCACTGATCCCAGTTTTTTATTTATAGTGATCAAAACGAGATAAGGTTTAGGTCCCTTCTCATACAGAATGTCTCAATATTATGAGAGTTTTCTTTCACTGCTTTTTAATTTAATAGCTGCCTGGATGCTTGACTACCTCACGGTCCTGTCTAATTTCATCTTTTTGCCTGATGCAGTTTTAGGGTTTAGAGGAAAGGATCATCATCTGATTTTGAAAAGGATTTAAAAATCATGCCTCTCTGTCTTTACCAGAGATAGAGAAGCTCCTTAGAAGTGTGGGTGTCTGTCATGTAGGCACAGAAAGAAAAAAGTCAGTACAAAGTGGTGATTATTTCTTTTTAATGCTTTGAAGCTCTCACTGCTAGCAATACACAGGCTTCCTCTTGTTGTTAGCATGTCTGCCTTTTCTATTTGAACAGTTTGTTTTACAGAAACAGATCTAGGCTTACAGCACATTTCTTAATCATCTCTCATTTTTGATACATATTAACACCAATTCAGACATAGTATTCTGTCATTTTTAATACGGTAAATTATTTATGCAGAAATTATGAATCAGAAAAAAATGAGGTTGAAGAATTTGATATTTGTACTGATGAAACTAATGTTGTATCAGGCAACACTTCCTACACAGGTATTTTTCACGTGTCTTTCATTTTTGTGCATTTTTCCTCTTTATTTTACAATTGAAATGCTATGGTTTTCTGTATGATGAACACCTAGAATGAAAGTCAAGTGTGGTGGCAACTGGTGGGAGTGAGCACCGTAGACAGGTGAGGCTATACAGATAAACAAGGAGCCGATCACCTGAGCCAAGCAAATTTGTACATGTCATCTGGTATCTTTTAATGGATGGTTGAGTTGGTATCTGAACACGATGTACAGTTTTATTATAAGATGAAATTATACTCAGGAACATTTAGGCTAAAATAACAGAAAAAAATGTACAGTGGCACATGCTGAAGCAATTGTGGAAACTGTTAAGAAAGTTCAGACCTTTGTTTGTGTAAGAGAATGGACAAAGAACTGGAAAGGGCAGTGAGATCTCAGCATTCAGGGACGGTATGAACAAGCTGACATTCACAAAGTTTTTCAGGTCCAGCTGCATTGTTTTCTGCTCCATACTGCAAATGTATACTCCCCTGTATGTATACTCCCCTGTACTCTCCCTTTGAGAAATGAAACAATGGGAGGGAAAAGGCAGCGCATTCGCTGAAGCACAAGAGTTAAAGTGAGATGCGCCAGCATTCTCTCATACTGATTTACTTCTATGATTCTGTGCAAATCATTACCATTTCATATTTCAGTAAGCTCATCTGTCCATAAAGACTGCAGTAATTGCCCATATCACAAAGATGTTGCATGTATTAATTTGTATGTATAAAATATTTTTATAGACAGTGCAGCTATTATTTTTGCTTTAAAATGAACCTGCTCTTTAGCTTTGAGAAAGAAAACCCCTTCTCCTCAACTCCCCATGGAAATTTTAACTTCCTGGTTTTGTTTTACTGCTTTGATACTTTCAGTGCCTTTTTCAAAGAGTTAAAATACCTTTAACAACAAAAAATACCTGCATCACTCTGGAATGCTGACAGCAGTCATGATTTATTTGTAGTGATCTCATGGATGACCTTTTTTGTATTTTAAATGAACATAGAGTTGACATGTTCTCCTTGAGCAAAACCGGAATAACTTTCATTATGGCTGCAGAAAAACAGATCTGCATTTGTTTATGCAAAGCCAAATTTCCCTCAGAACATGTTACTTCCTCTACTACCCTCCCAGAGTGCCCTGTCTTTTCCAACACAGAGCACAATGTGTTTGTACCGCAGCAAGCACATTCCTGATGATTAATGGCATACACATAATAATTATTAGTGTAATAGATTAAAGTTTAATATTATAGAATTTATAAAGCTTTAAAAGTATAAATAAACAGATATAATGGCTCCTAATTAAGTGCCATGTGCATTAAATCTTAATCACAACAATATATCTGCAGTATATGCTGTTATTTCTTCTCTGCAAACAAAAGCCAGTGGAGACAGAAAGTCATTTCAACTCAGTAGCGTGCGTCCATGATAACCCATGTATCCACTGCCACAGGATTTTTATGCCCACCTATGATGCATCTGGTATTGACCACTGTCAGAAATGAGGTCCTGGCCTTGATGAACTTCAGACCACATACAGCTTCACATGGAAAATAAAAGAGAGTTCCCTGGGCTAGGTCTATTTCTTACATCACGTAATTCTGGAGTCAGTTTATGACAACAGTGGACTCACCCTGGTGTAAACCTGCAGAGATTCAAACAAAACTGTAGTGCTTTCTGTTGGTACTGCTTCACTATTTTCATTGTAGATAAGGCTGGCATGAGAATTGGGATCCCCCTGATTTGGATCTTTTCACACATTCTCAAGACAAAAACATGTAATGATTTCTCGTTTTTACACTATGCATCGAGTTTTGATACTGAGCCAACTGTTCACTAAGAACATTTTGATTAAGAATAAAATGACCGTATCATATAACAAGAATTATTAAGGAAAGAAGCAGAAGAGAAAGTACTAATAGTTTATCATTATTTTATAATAATTTTTTTTCTGAAATTACAGATGAAACATTCTCATATCTCACAGTGGATATAATTAAAGTCTGCAACCCACAGTAGTCAAAATTATGATGCTTCTACAATTGCTATGAACTAAATTTTGAAATGGTTTAATTCCTCATCTATATGCACAAGTAAAAATGACACGGGTGAAAATTATTCTGATGAAGAGATATGTGTAAGAGCTGAAACATCTTTTGTTTGATTCTATTACTGGTGGATCGGTGAACCTGATTGCTAAAATAATTTGCTAGGTGTTTGATATCCAAATGTTTGCCCAGGTACAGGTTCCATATGTCATTTAAAAGGTAGAACGATAACAGAAATATTTTTATTAAAAAAACCCCCAACAACCAACAAACAAAATAGAGGGTTTGAATATATGCTAATATTTTGGTCATTAGAAATGTGAAGATACAGACTTGCGAAGGCAAAGTCAAAGAGGTTTGTATATACAATAGGAACTCATTATCCAGGATGACCTTGTTTAGACTTCCTTTTTACATCTGCAGTAATATAAGAACAAATAATTGTGGAGACAATTTATGTAGAGTTATGGATTTGCTGATTCACAAGTGAATTATTCTAGGATTATGTCAGTGTAACTTGGTGTTGAGGAAGACTCATAATATTTACCTCATAGGTGTAATCAGGCAGTTACATATCCAAATGAGAAAAATTGCATAAGCAATTGTTATGGATGTCACAATGTTTTCACAATTTGCATCTGCAAATTGTGGGAACAGAAAAGCTAGCCCATACTTAAATATCCATCTCTGTCTTCTGCATTTATACCCAAACTCAGGGCTGGATGATAGCTTGTACTGGCAAGACTGTAAATCAGTTTAAAACACTATGACTTTGGCCAAGTGGTTGCCACTTTACTGTAATCTTTTAATAGAGTGTTACCTGCCAAGTTGAATTTCTGCTGTGATACCAGAAACAGTTCCCTAACATTGTGATGCTCAGAAACAAAGTATAAATTAGATGAAAAGGGACACTGGTGATTTTCCAGAAGTGAAATGAAAATAGAATATGAATTAGTTATAGTTGTATACGTATACCTGGCTATAGTAATACTCTGGCTAAAGTTTGCCATATGCTGGATGATACTGGAGAGGAGAGGAGAGGAGAGGAGAG
>NW_009260395.1:135947-181427 GCF_000687185.1 Egretta garzetta | reverse complement strand
AGAGAATTTCTGTTTATTTCTGTTCCCTAACAGAACTTTCCCTTTGAACTCTTCAGTGGGGACAATTGTGAGCTGTTGTGCTCACAAGCAAAGATCAGGACTCACATCAACATTTTCTATATTATTGAAACAACAGTTACAAATTGGAAACATGTAGTGCTTCCTTACTAGCTCTTTGGCAATTAATTTGGATTATTAAAGAATATTTTGATAAGAATATGACTATATTTGCATTAAATAGAATAGTTTATCGAAGAAACATTTCTGATGGTTTATAGCTTCATCAATATGTTAATAGAAAGTCAGCCAGGTGTACTGTTATTCTTTCTATTGCCTTGAAAGTTATGCTTTAGAAAACTTTACTCAAACCAACATTTTCACTTGATACTTGAAAAGCATACAAAATTAGATGAGAAGGAGGAGACAGAAAACCTGTTGTATACAGTGTACAAGAATAACTTGCCACTGATTTATGCCTCTGCCTTTTGAAAGTGTAGTTTAAAATCTGTCCTTGAAAATATGGATCATATCATGCTGCCAAGTATTTTCCAGCTAGCTTAAGAATTATGTCTTTTGCCTGTGTTATGAAATCAGTTTGCATTTCCTGAATCAACATATGGAAATATTCAGTATTAGGGCAGTTTGAGATATGCAATCGGACTTGACATCTTCCATGATTTTAACAAGTGGTCTAGCACAGTCACAAATAGGCTACCAAATTCCAAGAGAGAGCAACTATTTCATCTTGCATCTCATTTCATAACAGACTTGCTTCTAGTATAATTTTCTGTGCCAATGTTTAGCTGTATAAACGTTTGTGCATATATAGAAAGGTACACATAGATACACAATATGAGAGTCATAATGCCTACCTTTTAAATTTTTTTCCAATTTAGTAATTGTATATATGAAAATGAAAAATATCTAACCTCTTTCTAATCTGCAGTTGCTCCAGTTCTGGTAAGGAACTTCCCATATCCCCTGAGCTAAATAACAATTGCAAAGACAACTAAAAAATTTCTGAGAGTTTAAGTTTTTCAGACAGTGTATAAGCAAGTTTTTCATCTCTGAGTGGTTAAAAATTGGAATATCTGTCCTGTGGAAATTGGTAATACTTTCACATTTGTTTTCTTTCTTTCAGATTGGGATAGCAAGTGTGAATACATTTTTTACATAAGTTTTTTACATTTTTTAAATAATTGTAAACCAGAAAATTAAGAAAAGGGTTAAAATTTGGCATTTGTGATTACAGTAAAATATCTGGATATTTCCAAAATCAGAGTAGCTTGGGCTAAGATTAATAGGTGCCTCCCAGGCACTATGATACAATTCTGATGACACACGCCTCTTACTAGCTAGGGTTTTGTTGCATATTGTGAGTTTTCAAGATATAATCATGTGATTTTCATCATGAGTCACAATTGCAAACATAAAAAGGCAGTGGTATGTCATGGGAAATGTAATCCATTCACAGAGCTGTTTCTGTTTGAGAGAGTGAGGAAGGGGATGCACTTGAATTATAACCCCTGTGAGATTCCTGTAGCAGCAAAGCACAGACAGAAGTTAACGCAGACTACAAAATAAAATATTTCCATTAATTTTGAAAAACCTAAGACTTTTCTCATTCTGGTCGACCTGACCTAAAACATTAAGATCTTGATTTTCCTCACAGGAAAAACAGTTTTCTTGGAAAGATATTTGCAGAAACTGCATTTTCCCCTTTAAAAAAAATTCTTTACTGTATTTGTCTGTGAATGAATAATAAACCAAACCTTCAAAATAATATTTTGAAGCATTTTGCTGTTGGATGTTCCATTTTTACATTGAATTTCTTCAAGGACCTGATGGTTTATGACAACATGCATTTCAGGGCCAAGCCAAGAGGAGCCAAATGGGCCTGCCTAGAGACGTGTGAAGCTGGGCATAATGAGGTCCAACGTGAACAGCAGCAGGCTCAGATGTGAGGAAACTGTGTTTCTAAGTCACTGAATTTTATTTAGTTAGGTACTGAACAGGATAACTGTGCCTGCCGTGCAGTTGCGAGCGAGATGTGCCAGGCTCCATGTGCACAGCTGCGCGGTCGGCCCTTGCTGAGCACTGTGAAGCTGCTTGGATGAGAGGCGTGGTAGCGGAATGCTAAGTGCCAGATTTCAACCCACTATTTCAACCTGTTGTAACAGCTCCCAAAAGGGGCTAAGAGGTACCCCATATATGCCTCTCTTCTGAGGAAAGCTCCTTTTTTCCCCTGTAATACAGACATAGGACAAGCCCCAGCTCACAGAATCACAGAATCATAAGGGTTGGAAGGGACCTTGGGAGATCATCTAGTCCAACCCTCCTGCTAAAGCAGGTTTACCTACAGCATGTTACAGAGGACTTCGTCCAGGTGGGCTTTGAATATCTCCAGAGAAGGAGACTCCAGCCCCCCCCTGGCAAGCCCAACTGAAACCTCTTATGTTTCAGTTTGTGCCCATTGCCCCTTGTCCTGTCGCTGGGCACCACTGCAAAGAGTCTGGCTCCGTCCTCGTGACTTCCACCCTTAAGATATTTGTATGTGTTTATGAGGTCCCCTCTCAGTTTTCTCTTCTTCAGGCTGAACAAGCCCATCTCTCTCAGCCTTTCCTCGTAGGGGAGGTGCTCCAGTCCCTTAATCATCCTAGTTGCTCTCCTCTGGACTCTTTCTAGGAGTTCTTCATCTTTCTTGAACTGGGGAGCCCAGAGCTGGACACAGTACTCCAGATGGGGTCTCACCAGGGCAGAGTAGAGGGGGAGGATACCCCCCCTCGACCTGCTGGCCACTCTCCTCTTAATGCACCCCAGGACACCATTGGCCTTCTTGGCAACAAAGGCACACTGCTGGCTCATGGTCAGCTTGTCATCCACCAGGACTCCCAGGTCCCCTTCAGCAGAGCTGCTTTCCAGCAGGTCAGCCCCCAGCCTGTACTGGTGCGTGGGGTTTGACCTCCCCAGGTGCAGCACTTGACACTTGCTCTTCCTTCCTCCGCTCCCCCAGGCCCTGAGCACACCCATCTCCAGGGAGGGCCAGCTCTGGGCTGTGTCCCCCATGGGGGAGCTCCTGTCTATGCCGTGGGGGAGCCAGGCCTGACCTGGCCCAGCGAGGCTCTTGCAACCTGAGGTGATGGCTCCACTGCAAGGCAGCTCTGCCTGGGCCTGGCCACAGCCCTGCTGACCTGCAGGCTTATGTCCCAGCCTGGTCTCAGCCTGTCCCCATCCCCATGGCTGTCCTGGGGCTGCCCGACCCCGATTCCCCTTGTGGGGTCTGATCCTGACCCACACCCATGGGAGGACCTCACAGCACCCTGATGGCTCCCACCAACCTTTTCCTAGACAGCTGGAGCAAGTGTCCTGATTGCATTAATGAAGCAAATCCCCAGTCTTTCCCTCCTCCTCAACACAAAAAACCAAGGTTTTTTGTTGTTTTGCTGCATACTGCAGTTTGATTTGCATTTAAAACAATCCACAACCTGAAGATGTTTCTTTTGTGGAAATTAGTTATCCAATTTACATATTTTTTCATGCCATGAATCATATGCTACTGAATTTTATACTGGTGATGCCCAAGGGTAATGTGTTGACCATGAAGCTCACAAAGCACTGTCCTATTCACTAAAATGTGTAGATCCCAAGGCCAGGATTTGCTTTTCAGAGTTCTTTATATGCTTTATATTATAAAGCAATATGCTTTATATTTATCATTGAAGCTCTAAGTTACACTGATATGAATCTCTTAAAATAGCATGCAGCTGCTTGTTGACTAGTTTACACAATATATTATGCCATTTTTAAATCCAGTTTACAAATTTAAGATATGAAACAACCTATTGATTCATATTTGAGTGCTATAAAATCAATCAGTGTAAACAGCTTCAGTAAATAATTTAGACACATTAACAAAGCAAAATGGAGAAAGAAAACTCAAGCACTGACAACTGGTAAGAGCTATTATGCTAAACACAACATGTGTTTGAACATCTTTCACAGTTTCTGTGCTTATAAACCACCATTTGGTGGTTAATATTATAAGTTATTTTTCCTGAACTTGACGAAAGAAAAGCACTATGGATTTGTCAAAATTGATTTTTATGTGAGTTATGATTAGACAGGGAAATACTGTTGCTTTATTACTGAAAGGACCCAAGCAAGAATTTATGTGATTAAAACCCTGGTCATATAGTCAGTCTCAAATGTGTTATACCTGTATTTAGAAGACTTATTTCTCCATAAATCTTCTGCATTTCTAGTTGTCTCACACATGCTTTCCAAACCTTCTGGGTTTTGTCATGGTAACAGCTTAATTTATCTCATTCCAGCCTGTGTGATGAAAAATTGTCAGAGAACTCTACAGTGCCCCCAAACATCTGTTTACTTTTGGTAACCTGTGTTTCTACCTGACACTTTAAAAAATTTTAAAGAAGTTCTTTGTTTGATTTACTGAACTGAATTAATACAAAGATTGGTTAAAATGGACATTGTGAGGTAATTTTGTCCCATTTCCTTCCTAAATTTCGTAATATGTGCCTTAGCATGGTACTTAGTACACTATTTTGAAATATGAGTTTCCAATTTTTTTTGCTTAACAGACAAGAGATGGACTTCAGCACTCATTAAAAGTATACTGGAATCAGGACATACCAGCCAGGCACAACAATTATCCAGATGCAGTCTAAATTAAACTAAACTTAGGAAGGTCTAGCCAGCAAAACTTGGAAAAAAGGAATGTTTCTGTATGCCTTCAGTTCAGTGTCAAACATTTACAACAGATTTTGGTGTTGAATCTTGCACTGAGTTCCCCCTAAGTGCATATTTTAATTTTGCATATTCTGAAAAATATGTCCTTGAAAAACTATTTATGAATGAAGCCATTTAAAACAGTTGTATTTGGAGGAAGATATATTTAGTCGAACTGTTCAAGCAATACTATTTCCATGTGAAAAACTGACTTTTAAAATGGAGCCTGCTCTTTGCCATTAATAGTAGGACTGGGTTTCTGTGAATACCCATTTGTATTATTTAATTAATAATTATTGCAAGAAACAGATTTTTGGCAAAAATTGCTGAACATTGGTGAAAGCGAACTGAGCATATTGTTACCATGAAGTGTTGGTACAGCAAGCGCACTCAAACTGAGAATAATTTTTTTCTACGTAACGATGTCCATTATCAGACAATATGCAACACAACACTGACAGATCTGAAGAATACAAAAGTTGTGACTGTTTCCATCGGTATGTATGGGAATGCAGATTACAGAACCTTCCTGTGGTTTTCCTCTATCTGTAGCTGTGCTTTGTCAAGCAGCTTCAGAGAAAAAAGTCAAGCAAATTATTCTGGCAGAAGTATTCACTAGTGGTAGGGCTGATACAAACATACATTAGACTTGATAAGAACCCCCACTCTTAGTCCTCTTATTCTTCATTTCTTGGGAGGGAACCATTAGGTTCTGCCCCAGTGGGACCTGGGTCAAATCTGATCCAAAGCCTGAGGACAACTTTCAACTTGAGGGGATAGAAGAAATGTTAAAAAATAAAATCTGTTCATAATTTGCAAACAAAAAAGAGCAAAATGTGTCATATTACTTGATATAAAATGTTGGCCCACTCAGTACTTAGCACAGATGCTCCCTGAGTGAGTCATTTGTGCAACATACTATAAACACAAATTGGTTCAGTTCTTGGAAGAGAAAAACTTAGAAAGAAACTTGAGCTTGTTCATATTCACAGAGCTATCCCATTTCTATTTTGAAAGTTTGACCTGTATGAGGTTAGCAGAATTAGGACCAAATTATAAAAGAGTTGTTTTTTATTAAAGTTTGTCTTCTGTTAGCTACTCAGATTTGGAGAATATGCCTAAATTATTTTTAAAATATTGGATATATCCTTTAACTAAAATTTGTTCTAAATATTTAATTGTCTGCTTGTTTTTCTAGGCTTTGGTTCAGCAAAGCACTTATAAACATGTGCTTGATTTCAATCCTATTGAGTAGTCTCAAGGTAGCCAAGTGGATTAAGCATAAAGTAATAAAAGTGCTAAGAGGATGTGTGCAATTGTTTTGCCCATAAGCACATTGTATAGAGGTAACTATGTATCTCTTTCTTTTTAATATATAATGTTCTTGTATTTTCTAGCTTCCTTATATTCTTTAATCATCCATTTAAAAATAATATACTGAAGTATGTTAAAGAAATATAGGATCAAATTGCTGCCAAATCAGTTCAAATTAAAAAAAAAAAAATCCATCCGGCTGGAAAAGAGACACTTGAATTTGTTGATAGTTTAATATTGTTTGCAAACATTTTATTCTGAAATTTGCACATGTGCTTAACAAGCTATGCATTATAAAAGTTGGAATGGTTTGGGTTTTTATTAAATATTAATTAGATCTGTTAAATGGATGGGAAAGATCAAGCAGACTTCTTTTTCTTCTGCTTACAATTTTGTGCTAGCAAACTAACTGTGGCTAATTTTTAACAGGTTAATCTAGAGTGGCTAACTTGTACCTGCTTTTGGAGTATTGAAACATTATGTTTTATAATATGAATAAAGCTTCTGAGTACTTCTTTCCACAGAAAACTAGCTACCATTTTGTTCCATTTTGAGAAACTACCATGCATAAAAGCTCTTTGTCATTAACTTTGGCACATGGATGAAGTTTTGTTCCTTCTAAATACTTCTTATGTTCTGCATCATAATATAGCTCACAGAATTTATGTCTCAGAAATAACCCTATAAATGGTGTACGTTATATTTACTGAAATTGCAGAGGTATCCTAATCTCCTCAAAACTCACATTATATATTTTCTTTCTGCTAAGTTGAAATACGTTAGACCATTTTCTAACATGCTATGAATGGAAAATGCTCATGATAGAATAAGGCTATTATACTTGCCTTCAGACTTCTAGAATAGATTGCTGTTAAACGTAGTGAAGGTCAGAACTGAAATGAAACTATTTTGTTTCATACAGGTTGATACCAAACTCCTAGAAGTGTCACTTAATTGGCCACTGTTGAAGATATCGATAATGAATCAATGGAATTGTTTTAATAGTGGGGAGCAGCAGGTAAGAGTGAGGGGATAGGAAATCTGTACTATTTTAGTATCTTGAAAGTTGGTTGCTAAGCACTAGCATGACATGTAGAATGTATTTTATACCGTTCAGAGCAGAAAAAGTAAGAGGTTAGAAACCACATATTAAAGAAAATGCAGCTGTTATTTATACAGTCACACTTACTGGAGATGATCTAAAGATATTATGCTAATTAGAGCTAGGCCAAAAAAAACAGGTTGCAAGATAAAGAAAACTCCTTTACAGTATCTTTTAGCCCTCAGGAGTTCTATGAGTCTATGGCTGGAGTAAAGGGTGCTGGTAGAAATAATGGGGATAGTTAATTGCTGTTTAAATGACAGTGTCTTGGTTTTGGCTGGGATAGAGTTATTTTTCTTCCCAGTAACGAGCATAGCGCTGTGTTTTGGATTTAGTATGAGGATAATGTTGATAACTCACTGATGTTTTCATTGTTGCTAAGTAGTGCTTAGACTAGACAAGGACTTTTTCAGCTTCCCCTGCTCTGCCAGGTGCACAAGAAGCTGGGAGGGGGCACAGCCAGGACAGCTGACCCCAACTGGCCCAAGGGCTATTCCAAACCATATGGTGTCATGCTCAGGGGGAGCTGGCCAGGGGAAGAGAGATTGCTGCTCCGGGACAGGCTGGGCATCAGTCGGTGGGTGGTGAGCAACTGTGTTGTGCCTCACTTGCTTTGTGTATTGTTATTACTAATAGTAGTATTATTATCCCTACTGCTATTTTACTTCATTTTATTTCCATTATTAAGGTGTTCTTATCTGAACCTACAGGTTTTCACTTCCAGTTCTTTCCCCCATCACACAGGGAGGGGGGAGTGAGCTACCGTCTGCGTGGTGTTTAGTTGCTGGCTGGAGTTAAAACGCAACAGACAGCTACAATGAAAGTATAAGCTCTTATTCATGATTTTCATGTGCTTCAGTTTCAGAAAAAGTCAACCAGTAGTTGGCCTGTCATGGGACAGACCCTTCAGATACTTCCTCATAGCATTGGAAAACCCACTGAAGAGGAATCATGACTGACACTGGAAAGGAGAATAGGAAACAATTATTCACTTTTCCTCATAGCACAGAAACTAACAGATATGAAATTAAATTATGGGATAGTAAGCTTCTAGCAAACAAAATAAGTTAATTTTGTGCGGTACTCATAATTAAGTTGTGCAACTTACTGCCACATGGTGCTAGCAAAGCCAGAGGCATTGATGAGTTCAAAAAGCAATAAAAGAAGTTTGAAAAAGAAAATCCCATCAAGACCTATTAAAAACAGAACCTCTGAGTCTGGAATTCCCTCAATCAGAGACTGGGAGGTTATTTGGGGAAGTATTCTTTATGGTTGCCCCATGCTTATTCTGTTTAGAATCATAGAATAGAATCATAGAATTGTTTAGGTTGGAAAAGACTTTAAGATCATCAGGTCCAACCATTAACCTAACCCTGCCATCCCACTACTAAACCATGTCCCTAAGCACCTCGTCTACCCATCTTTTAAATACCTCCAGGGATGGGGACTCAACCACTTCCCTGGGCAGCCCATTCCAATGCTTGACAACCCTTTAATTTGAAAAATTTTTCTGAATGTCTAACTTAAACCTGCCCTGGTGCAACTTCAGGCCATTTCCCCTCATCTTATCACCCATTACCAAGGAGAAGAGACCAACACTCACCTCACTACAACCTCCTTTCAGGCAGTTGTAGAGAGCAATAAGGTCTCCCCTCAGCCTCCTCTTCTCCAGGCTAAACACCCTCATTTCCCTCAGCTGCTCCTCATCAGCCTTGTGCTCCAGACCCCTCACCAGCATTGTTGCTCTCCTCTGGACATGTTCTGGCACCTCAATGTCTTTCTTGTAGTGAGGGGCCCAAAACTAAACACTATTTGAGGCACGGCCTCTCCAGTGCTGAGCACAGAGACACAATCCCTGCCCTGCTCCTGATGGCCACACCATTCCTGGCACAAGCCAGGATGCTGTTGGCCTTCTTGGCCACCTGGGTATGCTGCTGGCTCATATTCAGCTGGCTGTCAACCAGTACCTTTAGGTCTTTTTCTGCCAGGCAGCTCTCCAGCTGCTCTTCCCCAAACCTATACCATTTCATGGGGTGAAGCCTCTTTCAGCTTTTTTTATTAGCCAGTATCACTCAGGTTCCTGGGCTAGGTGAAGCTCTGATTTGACCCAGCATGGCCATTCATATTTTCTTACGTGTTATAAGAGTCATTATATTAACTTACCATGTGGTGGGACAAGTTTAGATTTGTTCTTGACTAGACATAGCTGCGTTACAGTGATATGTTTTTCACAGACCTCACTGTTAATCCTTCACACTTTGATCTAAGAAACTCCCAAGAATATGAACACTACAAATCATATCTTCTTTGTGGGTCCATTATATGGATTACACAGTGAAAGCTGCACAGATCTTTCTGTATAAAGCAAGCAAATTAAAAGCAGACTTCTGCTGTTGCACCACATCGGTATCCTTACATTATTACTTGAATAGATATCAGATAACTCCTTGACAGTCTCAGACTACTTCCATTGGAAAGGTAGCACTTGATGCAAGCTAAAGCTCCAGTTCAGAATCAGGCCCCTTCAGGTAGGAAGAAATTAATCCAAATCTAAAGGCAAGCAGCAAAATGCAGGGAATGTTAGTCCCCCCTACCACAAAGTGAGAATTACAGGAATTACTGTACAGTATAAATACTATTTCATTAACCCATAACTGGCCTGAGCTGCCCCACAGAGGCTGCAGTCCATGTAACAGGCTGATGTGGGATCATGACTAAAAGTTTTCTCCCAATCTCTCATGTCCAAAAACCTGGAAAAAATGAGACTCTCTTATTTGCCTACATCAAATCTTTTAGTGAGTGCTGCCAAATTCAAAGTTCTTGTTTGATCATGGCAATTTCACATTGTGTAAAAATAAAAAAAGAAAGAAAAACCACCCTCCAAACTTTCATATTGCAGTTTCAAACTTGCTGGTTTTAATTAGGTAACTGCCCGTTACGTCTTGTGGTTAGAGCATTCTCATGACGCATTTGCATTTTTTTTTTTTTTTTTGTGGGAGGAGGTGTGCTTTTATAACTACTTTGCTCTGCGCCTCTTTAAGCTAAACATTTGTACTCTTGCCAGTGTCTTTTTCAGAGACAACCATTTAGCTCCTAAGGAGTCACAGAAACTATTTAGATAGTGAAGTATTTGTCAAAAATTCTTGCTGCAACTCTGCTATTTACATCTGTGTCTTCTAGTCTCACTAAGTGGACTTACAAGAAATGCTCCACAGAATCACATTATTATATTTTTTATGATTTTGTTTGTTACTTTGCATGGTGGCTTAGCTCTGTCAGCTAGAACACTGTAGGTGACAAGTGATGAAGGCCCTACCTATTCTTTGTTCTGCCTCTCCCTGGATGGATGCAAGCAGGGAAAGTGTAGAGCTGGCAGGTACAGTAATGCCTCTTCTTTTCCCACATCCCAAGTCTAAAATCCAATAAAAGTGCACAGGAATGGCACGAGATAGGATTTTTGGTTTTAATCCGTCTCACTGTATTAGTATTTATAGTTGGATTGTCATTTTTTTCCAAAAAAAAAAGTAAGACAAATTATTACAAAACAGGGCAAAGTAGAGGGAAACTGAGTATTGTTGGTATCCTAAAGCACACTTACTGTTTTTTTCCTTATGGGCAAGTCCTTTTAAGATTTTACAACATGTATTCATATAATCTCTAATGGTATTGGCGTTCTTCCTATCAGATCAGTTAATGTTTCAAAATTATAGATACCTGTGGAGGCTGGTACAATTCATTTCATTTCATACATTTACTGCCCATTAGCATGTACATGAAGCAGTTTCTTGCTGTTTGTATATCTGTAATGAATATTAAAGCATCCCATCTACTCATAATAATATAATGGGTCCTGTGATGACAGACTCTGCATGGGAAGCAGATGTTGGTGTTTACCTAGGTGTAATTTACAATGATGAGTGGTGGTGAGTAGGGTTTTTTTCTTGCACAATCCAGTCTATGTTAAACTTCTGCAAAATAATTTGCATGCCAGTGTGGTCTCTCAGGTCAATATAGATATATGTATTACCTTCAGTGAATAATTGCTAATCTGTATTAGGAAAATAAATTATGCATTTAAGGAAACTATTTATTTAAAGATAAATTTACCGAATCTCTGAAATGTGATGTTCTGGCAAAATTGTGGGTAAACTTCAACCAAAGAAGGAAAAAGCATGTGTTGAGGTCATAAATGCATTTCTGAGAATTAAACATGGTAGGAATTATTCAGAGAAAGCACCAGTGGGTAGAAACTGAAGTCGGTAAAGAGTAAAGTTGAAATAGGATACATTTATTTTAATACAGAGGCATGCCAAGCACCACAACGGATTACAAAAGGATTAAATGAATTCTCCATCACTTAGAGTCTTTAAATCTAGGCTGAAAATCTTTCTAAAAGATTCCCCTTTAGTTCAACTTGCTACATAAATTGATGAATGATATTTTCTAACCTGTGTCATGCTGGAGGTAAAAAAGAGGGACATTATGATTTCTTTTGGCTTCAACACCTGTAAAATCTATGATATCATGAAATACAATCAGAAAAATGCATTTAATTTCCTTTTAGATTCAACACTTATTTTCATTTTTGGAAACAATTTGTAACTTCAGGAAAACATTGTCTCAGGGATTCCTGTTTTGAATTTGGAGCTGTGATGCCTTATGTCCGGTTCTCTTGTCATCACTCTATAGAACCCAAACCCCATTTTCACACTTTCTTGCTCACATTTGGAATTGGGGACATACCACTCTTTTATCATGAACACCAATTTATTCTACTAGTTTTAGGCTCCCTTCTCTGAATCTCCTTTCTTGTCAGCATCTTACAGATATTTCATCTTTTCTGTACTTCTTACTACTTGGAATCCTGAAATCAAGTCTTAATGAAATTCATAGTAAGACATAAAGTTATAGTTGTAGTGATCATGACAGTGCTATATACATAGAGATTTTCTAAACTCACCACTCATTTCCAAAAATATTCTGGGTTGAACATAAAATGCAGAAGGCATCTCCAGAGGCATTCTTTTCCTTTGTTGTTTCCTAAATCAGACCACTGGTTCCAGAGGCAATAAAAATAGGGAAAATGAAGATCTTTTGTCTCTTTTTATTTTGATCAAAGTGAAAGTGGTACTTCTTGGCTGAAAGGGGTGTTCTAAATTTAAATCAGTTGCAATTACAAGGGGCTTAGACACATTTTTCCTGATTTTGTGGTTCCTCATTGTTGTGGTTTAACCCAGCAGGCAGTTAAACATCACACAGCCATTCTCTCATTCTCACCCTCCCCACTGAGATGGGGGAGAGAATCAGAAAAAACGTAAAACACATGGGTTGAGATAAAGACAGTTTAATAAAACAGTAGAGGAAAATAATAATAATAATAATAATAACAACAACAACAATGATAAACGATATACGAAACAAGTGATGCACAATGCAATTGCTCACCACCTGCTGACCAATGCCCAGCCCATCCCCACTGCGCATGATGTCATAGAGTCTGGAATAGCCCTGTGGCCAGTTGGGGTCAGCTGTCCTGGCTGTGCTGCCTCCCAGCTCCTTGTGCACCTGGCAGAGCAGGGGAAGCTGAAAAGTCCTTGTCTAGTCTAGGCACTACTTAGCAGCAAATAAAACATCAGTCCTTGACTGGTGTAAGCACTGCTCAGCAACAACTGAAACATCAGGGTGTTATCAACATTATCCTCATACTAAACCCAAAACACAGCGCCATGTCAGCTACTGGGAAAAAAATTAACTCTATCCCAGCTGAAACCAGGACACTCATGGACCAACAGTTATTTAAGAAAAAAAAAAAAAAAAAAAAAAGCCCAGGCTCCAATGTGAATAGAGATTATTGGTATATGTGGTCTGATCACTTGCATAAAACTGGCCTTAAAATTTCCTTTTGAAGGTAATTTAGAACAATCCTAGGTCCCAGATGTATTTATAAATATATCTATACTTTTCTTTTTTTTTTTTTTTTTGAAAGCAACACCTTTCCACTCTCTAAGGTCTTCCTTTAGGGACTCTTTTTAAATTCACTTTCTTTTTTCTTTTACCAATTTCATCCTGCTGCTCCTCTTCTCTTCTTTTCTCTATCCTGAAAATACGTTTCCCTCCTTGGCATTTAGACTCTTCAAATATTTATAGATTGTTACCATGCCCCCCTTTAGTCATTTCTTAGACAAACTATGCATATTTAGCACTTGCAATCAATCCTCATACATCAATCACTCCAGAAGTCTAATCATTTTTGCAGCTTTCTTCTGATCTTCCTCCAATATGTGAATATCTTTCTTATAATAAGATACCTAAAATTAAATACAATGGGTCATGTCTGCAGCTCATGTAAATCAGTGTAGCTCTGCTGAAGACTGTGTTGATTCATGCTAGCTAAAGAGTAACATTTCTAGAGCAAAGATATCAAACCTGTATATATTTTGTGAAGTAGTGAACCTGAATCCACACAAAGATTTTATTTGCATAGTAAAGCCTCTTTGAATTAGTTTTCATCACTTAGCTTTATTTTTGAATTATGAATTTCCAATTTGCTTCCTGTGAAAATAGTCTGGATGTTAATATTTTTATTATTGTTTTGAGGAGCTCCTTCAGTAATCCTGATACACCTCCATCCCATCCTCAGTACAGCCATATGTCCCAGCCCTCTAGCTGTAGGCTTCTGCTTGTGGACTATGGCCACGCAGAGTTGATGCAGGTTTAGAGTGGCTGCGGGAGGGATTGCTCTAGGCCAGATGGTAATGAGAAGCAATGGCTGACACCCTCCCGAAGCATATCTACTATGTGGAAAGAAAGCTTATAATCCTCCTTGCAGTAGCTGATCTACCTTTGGAGACTTCCACCATCTTTATCACTCTGCTGGCCCCATCAAGCAGTCCATCCCTCAGCATGTTTAATCCCAAATCAGGTTCTTTTGTCATTATATTCCAATAAAGTTCACACAATCTCGTATTAGGGAAAAAAAAGCTTACTTTTTAGAACATTTTTTTTCAAACTCGCTATGGCTAAAGAGCAAAGGTAGCAGCCCTTAGGCTCCTAATAGTTCTAGGCCTCCTATATTGTCAGTGGAGATGAACAGGTTTTTTTAGAGGATTAATACAGCATTTAGCAAAAAAATTTAACATTGAAAATTAATTAAATGAAATAGATAAATAACTTTAAAAATGAACTATCACTTCTAGATGCAAAATGTTGAGCTTCCATTACAAATACTGCAGAGAAAAAGTGCTGTAAGAATTAGATTTCATGGGATTCACCTATAATATATTAGAAATACCTCCTCCCCCCCACCCCCCCATTAGTGAAGAACACTATTTCATTATGTCACTATGGTCAATTCTGTCCTGAACTGACACTATTTCGGGGGAGAGTTGAGGGGGGGAACACTTCTGGATTGTTGTTAACCTTTCCACAGTATTGATACTCTTTTTTTTTTTTTTTTTTGTTCACTAACATGTAATACAAGCAGACATACTTTAGGGAAATCTGCTTTATTGCAAACATATTGTGGCTGAGGTGGAACTTGGTTTCAAACCAAGATAGCATCTTCCCCAGGGAACACTTTGTTCAGACTGTAAAAATTATTTATTTGAAAAAGTTCAGAAGCCAGGTAAATTTGTAATTGATGATCATAAAGAAAATCTATTTACCACTTTGCTATTTTGTAAATTATTTTACATATTCTTCTTTTCTCTCTCCATTGTTTTCCAACTTTTACACTTTTTCTTTGGCCTTTCCATTTTAAATGAGCGTTTTCTGCTTGATTTCCTTCAGAACTGTTTAGTACAACTTCTATGACTTCAAATTCCACAGGGAAGAGTAAACCAAATGCCATCAGAGCTGTAAGCCATATGTCAAAACGACTTTGCATTCAATACCAAGGGAATCACATAATAGCATGGGAGTCACAGATGATAGTGTTTGTTCAAATAATTATGTTCACAAAATTGGGATAAAGGGGATTCTTTTTTCTTGTAAAAAATACATACAGGGAGAAAAATCAAAGCTTTCATGAGAGGTCATGTATATTAGCATTGTGTTTCACCAGAGAAAGGTATGAAGAAAGACATTTTGAAATTCCCTTCTGCTCTAGTTAGCATATGATCCTTGTTCAAATAGATTAGATTTTCCGATACCATACAGGCCACTGAGGTAGATTGACAACGGATTACAAATTACGTGGCAACAGGAATTTGGCATAGAAAACGCCTAAGGAGTGAGGTCATTTGCTGCATTTGTCAGTGCAGGATTGGTCGCCCTCAGGGTACTCTTGCAGGTTGTGCAGGATACTTCCCTAACCACATCTCAGGATGAAATTCCTTTCACCACCTACCACACTCTTGCTGGAGTTTACAGTTAGACCTATATTTTTGACCTTGTATGCCTCTTAAATTTTGGTCCCCTGTTTTGCAAGGAATGGAGTGAAGGGAATAGAAAATATCAATTTATGAGGTATGGTAAACTACCAGGCTAATGCTGAGTTGCCTCCTTCCTCTTTTTCTTAAAAGCTCAGGGCTGTGTTGTCTTTCCAGAATCCTCCTGGGATTCACCTCCAAGCTATGCCAGAGGATTCCCTGTGAAAGATTTGGAAAAAACAGAGGCTGCTCCAGCCATTGACAGTGAACCAGTAGTTACAGGTACCTATTTTACTTCAGTGGTTCCAGTTCCTTGTCACTGTAGACAAAACAGGTTTTCTCTTCTAAGGCTGAAGGAACGAAATGGAACTATGCTTCTCTTTCCATCAGAATTTGCTGAGAAGGTGGAGAAACCAAAGTTGGAAGAAATGGTGAAAACATTTGAGCACTCTACTACCATTGCCAGCTGCCCCTTTGCCCATGCTTAGATCTGCCACTGTTTTTGAGGCAATCTTAGTCAGTGTTTTAATCTGCTTGGCCCCTACACATAATTGGTAGTGCCTCTACAGGATATGACCATCAAGCAATAACCATCCCTGCCCTGAAAAAAGCATGCAGAGCCTGCCTGGGAAGAGGTGCAGAGGAATCTCAAGCCTGATAGTGTCACTCAGTTATTGACTGATAATGAAATGGTCAATGAAATCCAAAATACTGCTTGTTGGGAAAACCAACCATATCTATGCATATACAAAAGTGATCATTAAACTAATTAAGACTATTTAGCAAGGAGGTCACAGAAGAATTGTGATGGTTCTGTGAAAAGAGCTTAATGCCTGGTAAGCCCAGAAAGGCAAACTATGATATTAGAAGTTGTTAGGGAAGGAAGGTAGAACAAAACAGAAAGCATCATTAAGGCAGCATATAAATCACTAGGAGAGTTATATTTTTTAGTAATACAGTGCATTCTAATATTCTCATCTAAAAAGGGTTAGGCAGAAATAGAAAAGCAGGAAGGAATGTGACAAGGATGAGCAACAGTGTGGAACAGCTTTGGTTTTAAGGGAGATTAAACAGAATAAGACTTCCAATTTGGAAAAGCTGTGATATGGTACAAATGTATAAAATCAGGAGTGATGATCATTCATTAGCTCTCAAAATAAAAGAGCAAGAAGTTGTCAAATGATATTTTTCAAGCAGCAGGTTTAAAACAAGTGAAGTACTTTTTTAACATGGTCATAATTAAAATGTGGAACTCATTGCCACAGGATATTATGAAGAACAAAGGTAGAAATGGATACAGACAAATTTATAGAAAGAACAAAAAATCCTTCAGGGGGTGTTAAACACAAAGATCTGAAGTCGTGCCTGATTTAAAAAAAATCCTTGAAACACTGATTATCAGATACTGATAGCATATAAACTTGTCTTGTTTCTACATTATTTTCTTTAAGTACCCACTGTCCACTACTGTCCACTTTCAGACAGGGCACTGTGTAAGATGTCAGACTCAAGACCTCTCAGGTGCTCTTCCATCATTATCTGCCAAAAAAAGTGCCAGTGTTCAACAGAAAAGGCAGCTGTTTGGTTCTTTGGAGCCTGTTTTGAGAAGTCACCTGGGGTATACAAATGACAAATCCCCCTGTTCTTCTAAATGTTACACACAGAGCTTCTGAAAGTAGCTGTTTCTATGCTTAGAAATAATCCGTGCATTTGTGAGGCAGGGAGGCTGAGCATGCACAGCAGCAGTGCCCAGCAGGGCAGGTTTAGGTTGGACATTTGGAAATATTTTTTCACAGAAAGGGTGGTTAAGCACTGGAACAGGCTGCCCAGGGAAGTGGTTGAGTCCCCATCCCTGGAGGTATTTAAAAGACACGTAGAAAAGGGGCTTAGGGACATGGTTCAGTGGTGGGATGGCAGGTTTAGGTTAACGGTTGGACTTGATGATCTTAGAGCTCTTTTCCAACCTAAATGATTCTATGTTTCTATGATTCTATTCTATGATCTCCTGCACGCATCTTATCAATGTGCTTCCATTGCAACCTTTGCCTCACAGATATACTCAGGGAACTGTCTGTCCACCTGATTTGATCCTTGGCTTCTGCAGACATCGTTCTGAAATATGCCAGCAGCATAGAATTGTTTCCTGTGAAACACCAGCTACCAGAAGGAAACTTTCAGTTGAGCTTTTGAATGTATTGGTTTGAAAACAGGCCGGGAAAAGGTTCTTCAGAATACAAGCTATGAAATGAGGAAAACTATCAAGATTTAGATATATATCTCATTAGCATTTCCAAATACCTTTAGGTTAACAGTATTTTGTTTTATTTTAAATGCTGTCACATTTTTAGCAGCTTTTTAATTTACCAATTATAACGACAAGTTTTCAGGAACCAGACAAAAGATTCTTCTATTCTTTTTTTTTCTAATTAATTTTCTAATTTATCTGAACAGAAACTTGCAGTGCTGCATTTTTGCCAAGATTTGTCATTGATGTTTGATTCCAGAGATGTGACTGACTATGAAATTGCATCCTTCACACACCCTGGTGGTTTCTCCTCAACCTTTAGACAACTAGAAGAACACTAATGAACTACTGTAGTAAAGCCAGTACACTCTGGTCCCTTTGCAAATCAAGACCAAGCTGTAGAGTAAAGTAAGTCTATGGCTTGCAGACTGAAACTAGGTTTTCCTATCTGAGACTCACCTTTCTATTCTTCTTATTATAATTTAAGTAAAATACACTCCTGGACTAAGGCTTCAGAAGATTTCTCCTCTGTGCTGTCTCTGTTTTGGCAGGGTTTTTTTAGTCAGTCAATAGCACTATTGCTCATCACTACAGATAGCGGCCAGACTATCAAAACACAATTTGGTTTTCTTTCAAAGTTATATTTAAATATAAAAGAATTTAATTTCTAACTAACATTAATTTCTGGTGCTGAAGAGGAAGATTTTACTAGAATGTCTTTTTAGGGAATTTGGGTTGTTTGAAGTGGACATTAATGGAAAAATACCAAACTACTCTATTTCCTTTTTTTTTTAGCCCTTGGGAAAAGGAGATCTTAAAAAAAGGAAAGAGGGAATAACATCTTACCTTTTAAAAATATTTTTTTCTTGTTGGTAAGCATTATTTGCTCTTTTACATGTTTATTTCTCTTCAAAGCATGACCATGCTACTTCATCTCCAGAGTGATTTTGACACTCTACTGTTTTAACACAGTTAAGCTGGAAGGCAATCAAGGGATGTGAGGAAGTCGTTTGTCGTACATTTAATGCTGAAAAGTATCCACCAGGGAAATCTTAAAAGACTTCTCTGTTTCCTCACAAAAGTGTCCATGAGTAAAATTCCAATTTCCTGACTGGTTGTCTGATTAGCTTTTCACAACTCTGTCCTATGTCAGACAATTGGCAAGAAAACAAAGATTTGGCTTTTGTTGATTTTCATGAATAATACACCTTTATCATCATCCCATTGGTTATGTTTCCTGGATTTGCTGTGAGGGAAGCTTCACGACTGCCGAGCTTATCTTCAGGCACCAGTCCTGTGGTGCTCTGTAACTGTGCAAGGCTGAAGCTAATCTGCTGTTTAACTCTGTTCCTATGGGGATCTTGAGCACTGCAGCAGCTTAGCTCTAGCTCTGTGGAGCTCAGACACTCTGTGGGTCACGAGCTCTGCGCATCTGAACCATCGCTTACCCACTGCTTTCTCAAAACTCCCCTTGGGCCTTCATCACACAGGAGTCTGCACCAGCAGAATCTTCTGTGGCCCAGGGTTAAAATGAGGAATATCTTTCCAGGAATCACCATCCAGCTCTTCCTTAGAAAACAAATACAGAGCTAAACAAAATGCTGTTTAGAGGAAGCTTTGAGGGAATGCTCTGCTAGAGCTGCACTTACACAGTTCTCCACGAACTGTGGAATTGAATTAGTAATGTAATGATCCTTTAAGCAATATAACCTCCTTATTTTCTGAGAGAATTCCTGGAACTGAGGGAGCAGAGTGATTTATTTTTAACCTGCACTTCATCAGGTATTGTATGCTAGTGCTTACCTTCCCTCCTAAAGCTGGTTTAGTATTTGCTTTCAGTTAAATAGTGAAAAGCCTCCGAAGAAACCCCTCGAGTCAACACTTTATGAGACTTCTGTGGGCTGTTACTTGTACTGGAGCCTTCATACCACCATATCTGCCGATGTCATGAAGTCAATCTTATGCTTAATTTCCCTTAAATACTTTATTTTCTAAAATCCAGTGTTCAGCACAGAAAAGGAAAGTGCTTTATTATTACTAAAATAAAGGTCCTAGCGTAAGTGGCCTTTTAGGAAACTTGTATTTTATTGTCATGAGCACTGTTTGGCCATAACAAAACCGTCATGCAAACCCTTCTGCTCATAAATAGTACTTATTTCATCGCTATGGTCATCATGTGCAAGTAAATAAATACGTGTGATTTTTTTCTAAATTGGGGAGTAGGAGCAGATGTATGGCTTCACATGCTCAAGAGGCTTTTGTGCATTGTAACAGCAAAACCAATATTTTTGTATCCATCTGCAAAATATATTCTAAAATAAAATATATTCTAAAATAAATTTCCACAGGTTGAGTCTTAATGCTAAGGCATTAAGGCAAAACTAACATTTTATTGAGTGGTCTTAGAGATTTCTTCTGTAGATGTAAACAGAAGTTACTTCAGCATTTAGAAAGAGCAGTATGTACTAAAGTGTGGAAGTGTTGGGTTTGCTATGGTTGTTACTTCAACACATTTTCTCATTAATTCATTAATGCGTCAGCCCTCAAAAATGAAATGACACTTCACTGCAGTAGTCTGAGAAAATCCTGATAATACTTTAATCTACAATATTTTCAGAAAACTGCTTGAAGTTTTCAGCAAAGAAGTTTCCCTGATGGATTTATCTTTAAAAAAATCACACTAAGAAGCCTGCCTCATAGCACATGTCATGCAGTACAAAATTCAATATTTTGGTCAATAACTTGCCAGCAACATAAAAATGTATGATCTTCCACACCAGGTCAGATTGAATCCAGTCTCCTGTGTGAAACCGTCCTGCACAGGACGTGAAAGGAAAGTTTATATGAACAGGGCAGGTGCAGTGACACTTCCTCCAGCTTCTAGTGCTCAATAGTTTAACCAATTTTGAAGCCAAGAAAAGGATTTTTATACTATTGCTTAAAAACAGCCAACACCATAAGAGTGATGAAGAGAATAGGGATAATTTTTTTATATAAAGTGTTGAATCTTGAGATGTTGCGATTTGTCCTAAGACACAGCAGTGTTCCGCTTATCAGTGGGCGTTTTTTCAGGTGGGCTTATGTAATATTGACATTCTTCATATCAAAAGACAAGACCATTGAGTTCACATTAAGCAGCTGAGCACAGGGAATGGTGTTGCTATCAACCCAAATAAAATGCCATGTCAGAAAAAAGCAGCTGAGCATTATTTTTATCCACCCCCATCCTATCTGTCTACCTCTGTGGCCGACATCATTATCCTGGTGTACTGCAGCACTGGTATGCTATCACATTGGAGGTTCTCAAGGAAGAGTGAAATCCCTCAGGAGAAACATAATGGTCACCATAACTGCAACAATTTGTGCAGTTTCTCAGATTCTGGAACATCAGCCGTCTGTGTACAAGGAAAGTGATGTGGTCCGGTGTCACCAGGGAGCCGTACAACACAGCCATGACTTCTGAAAAGTCCCACTGGGCTGGCTGTTAGTTCCCTAGTAAAATAATGCTACTACTCAACAGCACCTAAGGGTGTCCTTCTGTACGAAAATGCTGAAAGAGAAAGCAAAGAAGCAAAGGACTTGCATTCTGTAGTTTATATTGCGCAGTTCTAACAGGAGACATTTGTACTGAAGGGGAAGGATAAAGAAGCTATTGTGATATAATGATATTGTGAAAATCAGATAGGGAAAAAGGAAGATTGTGGCAAGCACTGAGCCAGAGGCTGTAATCAATTGCTGAACACCAGTCCCCTACATTATATCTGCTGGCAGCGGTGAAAGATGTACAGCTGAAAACTCCCCATCACAAAACCACAAGTCTATGGAACTCTCTATTCAAAAATGCTTTAACAGGAAAGGATCTCCTGTAGTATAGATTCCATCACCTGGATAATCAGCAGCCTTTCAGTGGTATCAACTTGATAAATAGAAGATCCTTGGAATACAGAGATGTGAATGTAGTTGTCTGACGTAATAAAGCTCAAACTAGGCTCCAGTATTTTAATAAGAAATCATTAGACTGAACTGCCTCAGGTGAAATCTTTCTCCATTGAAGTCAGCAGCAAAATTCCCTCTGACTTCAGACAGCAAAAAATAAAACCTCTGCAAGACAGTTATTAAGCTGCAGTAATGGTTAAAAGGTAAGGAATTTGTTTTGATTAAATGGAAATCTATATCTATCTCACAAACATAACAGGAGAAGAGATTCTATTGATTTTTACCTCATTGGGTATATTTACTGATATGCATTAAACTAAGCACCAAATAATCTTTGAAAGTCCTTTTGTATTTTCTGGCAATATCTACCTATGATTTTTTTTTTTAATTGTACTTTGGAAAAGGTGATTTTAAGAACACAAAGATAACCTTCTCACAAATAACCAGGTAAGTAGCCCATCTTTTGCTGCAGCAAACTGAAAAATCCTAGAATGCTGCAGTGAGCAGCACTTGGGAAGAGCCTTTTGACGAGTGTTTTCGGCTCTTAATTAGAGCACAGAGACATATCTCTACCTTCACTGCTCAATGACTTGCCCCAGTGCTGGCTGGGCCTACTCTGATTACTGGGGTATGTTGTCTGTGTTATGAATTCTAACACATAGGTTGTTGCCCTTTTACTATACTTGGATGTCTCTTTAAAATAATTAAAAATGAAGATGAACATTGTCAAAATATAAATGGTCAAATAAATGAGATTTCTTGTCAACAAATGGCAAAATTACACAGATAGCTGGATTTGCAGCTAGGGAGGCATTTTAACTGTGGGAACTTCTGTTGGGAAAAGATGAGAACTGCCCACAAAGTCCTTGGAATGAACCAGTGACAGTTACGAATACAGATGGTGAAGAACTCAACTAAAAGAGAGACTTCTTTCCTTGTTTGTAATGACTAGGGAGGAAGTGGTCAAGAACATCAGGGCAAAAGGCAGTAGTGAGTGAGAAAAGCCATGCAATAATAGAGTTCATGAGCATACGATGAGAAGAAGGGAAGAACAACAAAATAAAAGCATCAAGTTTCAGGAAAGTAGGCTTCAGTAAGCTCAGAATCGTCTTGCAGGACATCATTGGAATTTAAGAAATCTAGAAGTTTCTTAAGGGAGCAATATTAAGGGCATAAATGCAAACTATATCAGAACAGAAAGTATAAGATTTGTTAAATTATGAGCAATAGTGCTAAATTTTAAGCTTTTCAGGCAGCATTCGAGAAAGTGAAGCTGGGTCATTTCCTAAGGGTAGGGAAGTATTGCATGTTACAAAATCAAAAATTGCCAAGGCACACAATAGATTTCAATTCCAAAGGCCATGATCGTAATAAAAATCATTCTGTCATCACAGAAAAAAACAGGACAAAGACCAACTAAATAGCAGTTCAAAAAAAGAGGAAAAGCGATCAAGAGCTGACACTGATGTATATGGGTTTTAATACTTTTTCTGCATCACTCGTATTTAAAAGGGTGAGAGGCAGTTCAGTGTTACAGTGATAAGTAACAGTGAAGATAATTTAAGTGGGAAGGAACAGGTTAAATACTTATTACTAAGTTAGATATTTTCAATTAGCTGTGATGCCGTGATACTTTAAGAATTAGCTGACGTAACATCAGAGATGATCGAAGTCACTCTGAAAAGTCAAGGACAATGGGTGGCAATCAGGAACGAAGGTGGTAGTGATCTTTGAAAGGAATGTGAAAGAATATTAGGAAATTAGATGAACTTCAGTTCCTGGAAAAACGCTAGAGCAAATAATCAAACTATTTATAAGCATCTAAAAGAAAACAAGGAAATTAGTAACTGTCAACATGGATTTGTCAAGACAAAATTATATCGGAATAATCTAATTTCCTTCTGTGAGGGAGCAACCGTAAATAGAAAAGAAGCAGCAGATGTCACACATAGCTTTTAACACTGTCTCATGATATTCTCATAATTAAGCCAAGGAAGTCTATTTCAAATAAAATTATAGAAAGTGGGCACAAAAAGACTTAAATTTTTATACTAATAAAGCACTTACCAATAGTTTCCTGTCAAATTGGAATGATTCGTTGCAAGTGGCTTACAGTTACGACTCTTTTTTCTTATTTTCCTTCATGGCCAGGAAGAAGTAATCGATGTGGTACTTACCAAAGCTGCAGGCAGAACCACAGGATTCAGCAAATCAGTTGAGCTTGTCCAGATCTGTGGCATTTGACCCTTTGTACTTCTATCCACATGCGTATCTGGCATTCAAAACATATTTCCATATACATATAAAGCATAGAAATAAATATACTCACACTTTGGCTGTATTAAATGCACAGTGGTTACAAAAGCATATTATATTTTCTGGAATTTTTTTCTCAGTACTTTCATATCTTTTCATTATAAAACGTACTTCTGTTAAAATTTGCCATAACACATTAATAAAATAAATTGGAATAAGCTGTAATAATTTGAGCCTTTTTGAAAGGTACTGAAAAGATTGAAATTTCAGTGGGATTTGGTAATCAACAGTGTCATTCCCTAAAAGATTTTATGAATAGTTTATTTTTAATCTTCTTTATCCCATAGTATCTGGCTAGACATACAGATAACATCATATATTTCCTTTCCTGACTGAACAAACATAAATCTTCAGAATTAAGTGAGATTCTTTAATGTTTCTCACTTTGATTAGTAGCATTCATAATTTCAAAACTCATTTTTCAGTGGTATCTCCATTATCTACTTAAAAGTCACAGATCCTATAAATATTTTTCAAATTGCATGGAGGGAGATAAAGCATATAAGAATGCCAGGAAAAAAAAACCACTTTTTTTTTTTTTTCCTGAAAGGAAGTTTCACTTTTGGAAATTAATTAGCATTTTATTTTTGTATTATTTTTCTACTTTATAGCTCGCTATGTTTGCATTGCCTGCCAATAGGTGGCACTAATAATTTCTACATTAACTGAGTGGTTATTCTATTGTTTTTCAACATTGATGGAGTTATATCCTAATATATCTCACAGTTTCATTGTCTTTGTTTGGTCTTGACTTAAATTTTATGCTTAACAAGAAAAGGATTTTTTATAAAAAAAAGGGTACTGTAGATCCAAGCAAATAGTATATTTATGGGCACAGAACTGATACAATAATAAACTCTAAACAAGCATTGCTTTTTGTTTGGGGGATCAAATCATAATGTGCCAAAAATTAACAAAGGCTGAAAATTGCTGATCCACAGCATCTGAAGGGTACATTTAACATCTGAAATAAAACTGAAAGAGTCAATAACTCCAAGTCAAAATACGTATTTCTCACTTGGACTTAATTTATTTCTTAGGAAAAGATTTCAAATGTTGTGTTCAGAATAGTTGAAGTAAAAAGCATTTTTTTCATAGTGCAATCTGAATCTTGTGGTTATGATTCACCTGGCCACATGTGTCTATGCTTGATTTTTGAGCACCTGCGATTGTCTGTATTTTACTTGGGAGCTTTAATTTCTTTAATACCCTGTGTTTCAGCTTCATGGTGGTGCTATCATATTGTAAGAACTGAAAGGATAAGACAAAGAAGAACAGCTTGGCTGAGTTTTCTGTGCAACTCCAAGAAGGGTCAAATTTCTTTTAGCTCACCAGAGAAAAGGTGTACATACAAAGTTTTCAAAAGAGCATACATTATGATGGAAGCTGGATGCCACCAACCCATGGTACTTCTCTTCCCCTCTAGCTGAGTAAAACCCAGGATATGACATGCTGTCAAGGCCATGTCATGTTCTGCTGTGTTTTCTTGGGAGCTAGCCTGTGCAGATGTGCTGCACAAGGTAATTTACTGTGGTTTGTGCTGTGTTGCAGGCCCAAAATACATCCTGCTGTGTGAGCAGACACAGCAAACCCCAGTGCCATTCCAAAGCAGGTCTCATTTCTGAAGACAAGGAGATGAGGACAGTTATTTTAATAACACAACTTTCATATCTCAAATTTCATGATTTCTCAAAAAATTCACAAGTCACTATCTGTCTTTAAGACTGTACACTAAAAATCTGCCTTTTGGAGGATTCTTCCCACACTGGCTTCCTTCTGATATATCACTCCAGCATTGGCTGCGGTGGGCATACTGGGGTAGGAATGGGGTGTCAAATAGAGTTGAAACTGAGATGCACATCAGGAGGACTGCCTTATGAGGAGTATTTGGCAATTAAAAGTATCTTAGTACCTGCCTGAGGATTACAGGAATACGGATATTTCTACCATATTTCCCTGTGAGATAAGTGTTTGCTCTGAAATTTCAGTTAGGAAAGATAGGTGGCAACAATAAAGTTAGCACACAAACTCCATCTGTGAAAGCCAGAAAGCATCTATAGACCCTCTACGTGTTGTGAGAGTGCTAGATACTTATTGCATCATGTATGAGGAGGGATAGAAAAAATCTGGAAGGAGGAAGGAGAGAGGGAAATACAGAGTAAAGATCAAACAAAATGCATCATAAAGCTGACAAGTTAGTATGAATTAAAAAATACTGTACAGACCATCTTAATACTGGCGTGTTACCACAACACAAATCATGGACATTTTCCACATGTCGTACAGATGAAATGTATTATTGCCATCCCCAGTAAATTCTGTCTGTAAGCCTTCTGACAGCTATTATTTGAATATCCAGGGGTTCCTCTTAAAATTAACATAAATCATCTACCTGAGGCACTACGCAGGCATATGTAAAAACTAACCTATCCTGAAGACGCAATTTAAATGAAAGTCTTCCCTGATTATTGGTAATAAGGTTGCATTCAAAACAAGGAGGGAATATGCTGTGAGTGGAGAATTTTGCTGGAACTCTGGAAAACACAGCTATAGCCTATAGCCTACAGCCTACAGAAATGAGCAATGAATAAATCTCTACCAACCTTTAAGACAATTCCCTGGCAGCCTCTGATTATGTCAAATAAACATTACTTAGCATTTCTGTTTTCTTCCCTATCACACTCTGCTCCCAGGTACACACCAACAGGCAATGCCTGTGTTTGCATGGGGATACAAAGGCAGGGTTACCTCAGGCCCTAAGGTGAAACACTGACAGCCTTGGCTATGAGTTCCCATCATTTCACATAACTACAATGACTCCAGCTCTACTGGAGATGGCTCTTTCTGTTCCCAAGATCACTCACGCTTCCTCCGGTGCTCTGCAGTATCAGTAAAAAGCATCATACCACAAGGTCACCCCTGGCATTGTTGGTTACAAAGTCCTCAGTGGAGAGGTGACTGAAGAGGGTCCTCTCTGTTAAGCATGTACTTGTTCCCACAGTCTGGACAGTTCTCCTTTCCTTCTTCTTATTTTGCTCATCACTCTCCATCCTGCTGGTTTATACTTTATATATCCTGTGAAGACCTCTCAGAGTGTAATTTAATTGCTGTTGGGGAAAAAGAAAAGCCCATGAAAGCCAAACTGATTTCTGCTCTCTCCAGCAGACAGTAAAACAGAACATTCAGTTCCAGAGACTTTTCTTTATTTACTGATAGAAGGTGGCATACATCTCCCTTCCCCTTTACCATGCCTGTACCTTCAGTTACATTTTTTGTTTTGGGCACTTAATATCCATGCTGTTAACTGTGGATCACAATATTATATGGTTTTATCCCGGCAATGCCCTGATGAATCAGGGCATGGCCCTATGCCAACTGTAGGCAAAACATTAGGTGCCAATACATTGTGAGCTCAGGTTTGTGAAAAAAATCATTCATCATAAATCTGTCAATTCTCTATATGCATATGCAAAGTTCGTGGCAAATGCAATATAACTCGGGTATCTCTGGCTTTCTCTTGAAAGGTTCTGTGACACAGTTCAAAAGAATAAAAAGAAATGAAATGTTACCTTCTTTTACCATATACTAAGTTAAGTCAAATAACTAGCCATTGCTGTTGACTTATTTATGGTAATTTTTTACCCCAGGTTTTCACTAATTGTCCCAAACTCAAAGTGGAGTTATGCAAATAAAGAAATGGAATTAGATTTTTTTTTTTTTTTTAAATCCTAAGATGACTGATGGAATGTCCTTCCCCTGCATTTCCTGCAGTATTCTTGTAAGTGATGCTTGATGTAATATAACACCTTTCATGCTTAAGTATCCCAGAAAGTGTTTAACAAAAAAAAGACACCACCATCTCCCGCAGTGTAGTGCACTAGGATGTGGGAGGTTGAAAGGGCAGAGAAGAAAGCATGTTTCAAGAGGACAGCATGAGAAAAAGAGGGATGCATTATCTATAATTTTTACTTTAAAATCTTCTGTCTCAGAACCATAAAGTGCAGCAAATTGCACATAAACTCATCTGTTAGTGTTGATATAAGAGATCCTGTTGTGCCAACAAGGGAGTAAATATCAGCATAGGTATATTCATGAATATAAAAGTTTATATGTAGGAAATGGATGTTTAGAAACAAATCCAATGTCATTATAGATTGTGGCAATATTACTTGACATGTTCAGGAATGCACCGTCAAGATGAATTAGACCCCACCTTTATTTACAGAACGATGCTGTCGCAAACAACAAGAAAGAAAAGTCTTGCTCTGTTACAGTCTGTGACACTATTGCCTGTGCCTCAAGGGTGGCGAATGAGTGACCAAGGCATAAACCAGTCTGTAATGTCAAAGGTAAACTGACGCTCTGAACAATACAATTAGAATAGGATTCTTTATTATTGATCCCTAACACCACAACAGAAATCATTCCCCCTTGGCTAGGTTTCGGACTCTCCACCCTGAGTAACCTTCTGCGAGGCAGCCTCAGTACACATCTGTGCCATGCCTATGTCTATTGCTAGTCAGCTTTCTATTTTCTAAAGTATCAGTTTGAACCTAACACGTAAAAATCTTCATTGTTTTTAACAACACAGTATCTCGGGAGATGGGAAGTGGCAGTCATCCTGACCCTGAGGCAAGAGGATAAAGACTGCAATTCCAGAAAGGACTTGGATATTGTGATGCTCTGTGCAATAAAGCACACAATTAGCAACAGCATAACTTAAACACTGTTCTTTAGATCAAAAAAACCCACCCAAACCCCCAAAAACCTAAGCCAGGGAAATTTTAGGGACACACTTCTCTCTACACAGTGAATGAGAAGGGTTTGGTAATTGAAAACAGGATTTAAAAAGGTGCTAAACATCATTCAGTCAAATTAGGAGTGCCTGCAGTTGAAGTGCACCTGAAATTCTGTCCCCCTTGAGGAATTCCAGCATTTGTCTCAGGGTATACTGAGATACAACCATGCAGCCTAGTCAATGGCCCATACAGAGATTTTTAGCTTTGCAGAAATTCACATAGGAGAAATTAAACTCCCAAAGAGCCTAATTAATTACAAAATTTGCTGCTTGGCATAAATGACTAATTTATCAGTACACCCTTGCTCAGAAAAATCATAGGTAACCAGGGGTATGATTTCTTGTTTAGCTGAAATGTGAAGGTTGGGAACCAGGAATTGTTTTGATACAGGGCATTTTGTTAAGCCAGCTCCATGCTGAAGTTTTAATAATAGTATAACCATAGTAATTGCATAGCAACTGCTAATGTGAACATAACACATATAATGGAGAGATTTGCATAGCCTGTACAAATTAGGTGCTGGAGTGGGATTCATCTCACCTAATTTTAGAGCTGCAAGTCTATCTCTGAGTTGGTCACCCTTAGACTCTTCAAAAGAGGGAAGCAGGTAGTCCTAGTTATGCAGCCAACTTCTTTTAAATTTCTGCTTTGGGATAGTGTGAAATGTGCTCCAAAGTCCATTGTCTCTTTCAGTTGAGAGTTTATAGTTCTTTCTTGTCACTATATACTGCCTCGAGTGTTTAGCTGGGATGTACATGTACATGCTATAAGCATTTACATTTGGTCAAATGAAACCTATCCACATTGCAGTATCTGATATTATTAGGAAATTCTTTGAAAAGAAAGAAGTAAAAGCAATAAATATTTAAGACTTCATTCCTTAGAACATTCCTCAAGACAATATTTATAGTTACCATGCTGTCAGTCCCCTGGCAACGCAAGGTTGTGAGAAAGGAAGTGAAGTGCAAAACAGTCTGTGGGGACCATTGCTTTAGTAAATATGATTTTTTTCTTAACTAGTGTTTCAGACTCTATTGTCACAGAATCTGAAATTCCTGTGATAATTTTAGGCTGGTTTGTTTAGAGATGAGCCTCACAAAAGTGTTCATTTTTGTTCAAAGAAGTCTTAATCTAATGCCAGTCATGAAATGTCTTTGCGAAGGTGGGATTTGGGAAAATTTCTTCCTGTCATCACATATCAAAATCATATGTAAGGATACAAAAGAAAAGACAACTGCTTTTTCCTAAAACACCATCACAGGGCCATGGATGATGTTACCTTTTCCAGGACAGCTTGATGGAAATTTTTGTTGTAACTGGCGTATCAGCTGCAGTATCTTTCCCTTTCTAACATACTAAGTTCTATAGTGAAAGTGGAGTTCTGTACAGAATACACAACCTGTGTATGTCAGAGGCAAGAACAAGTGGTGGTGGATTATTGTTGTTCTTATTTTCTCTTTTAACGCTGAACACATTGCAATGAATTTTCAATAACATATCCTAAAATTTTGTCAGACATAAACAACTGCACAGTTATTATGATCGAAGTCTTGTTTTGGGCTGGATCACCCAGATGTTATGATTAGTTCTGTGATTTACCCTAGTATGGAAATTGTCTCTGTATATTGATCTTTCTCTTCCAGGACAAGTCCTTGATTTGAACAAAAAAAAAAAATGACCTTACAGACTTCTTGCCATCTGATATCAGATTACTATCAATGAGGTCACAGGTGAATATGATTGAAGTAACTCATAGATGACAGCGTATTCTGACAATAATGATGCTGCTACACTCTGCAGTATCTTCAGCAATTGGAGCATTTTGAAAGCTTACTCTAGCCATGTTAAGAATTTGCAGGCTTGAAGAGCTTGAATTTGCAGGGGGGTCTGTGCATGGATTCAGTTCAACCAGTTTTACTCCAAACATATATTGTGGTTTTGTTGTTTTGAGTCCAAGATGCTTTAGAATTTCAGCAAAACTATTCTAAAACTACTGAATTATTCTAAGGGGTACAATTCAGCGAGCGTAGCTGTATGCAAACAGCCATTCACTTGTGTTTGCCTTTATTACTTTGGCTTTTGCATAAAACTGATTCGGGTTCAAGACTTGTCTATCAAAGCTGCCTTCTAATATGTGTTGCAAGGAATGTCTTTAAATGCATCAAGAAACAATGGAGCAAATAAGATATTGAAGGGCATTGGAGCCAAGTCACAGCTCTGTTTAGCATCATTAATGACAAAAAAAGTTTCTGAGAAACATCCTTATTCAAGGATATGTGATGATTTAGTGATTAGAAGAGTACTCACTTAGGAAATGGAAGACCTTCCTCTACCCTGCAGGGTTCTCATACTCACAGTTCTCACACACCAGCATTTTCCTACCCTGCATTGCAAGATGTTAGGAATGCACTTTACAAATCTTGTTTAAGATGGGCTACTGTAAAGCTGTGAATGTATGAGCTATAAGATCAGAGAGAAAGAGTCTGAACTGGCAGGTCTAAAGAGGGCCCCTTAGCTGTGAGAGACCTTTCTTGCATTTTGGTTCTGGTTTCGGTATTGTTTCTGGTTTTACCCAAGGACACTCTATAATATAAAATACATAAACAATCCCTGGAGCAGAGACCAGAACCCCAGGTTGGCGCTGTGTTAGATCATACAAAATAAATCAGTGGAATATCATACTTCCCTTTGATCCCATTGCATGACAAAAGGGAGGGCTTGTGCTATGAATCTATTCCTTGTCTGAAGAATGATTATGGAATTCAAGCTGATGTACAGTGAGGACATTGAACTGATAAACCAGGCTATCTATATAATTCTGAATTGTTCTGGGCCATCACATAAATAATGGAGACCATATGAGAAGAGCATAATCTGTCCCTTACTAATGTGAAACCTCCATAAGTTTACTTATACTGATTATTCAAAGCAATGATAGCTTGTTATTGATAAGCTGAATGAATGGAATTAAAAATCTTATTGTGTAATTAATTTCTACTAGCCCTCAAATAATTTTCACAGAGATTCCTTACAATTTTTCATTTTGTAAAGAGTAAAACTACAGACACCATTCTAGCATGGTCTCAGTATTGACGAGAGAAGAGATGAAATTATTGTTCAGTGTCTCTTCACCACTACCTTGTTTAATTTTTCCAGGGATTTATTGGGTTGGTTTTCTTGCTGCTGATTCACTGAAAGAGCTTACTGTTACTTTATCAACTATGATCTTCTCATCTTTTTCAGAGTAATTGCCATCTAGGTTACTCTACATTGTAAACACGGCCCAGATTCTTTATTCCAAAATGTATGGCTTTGTTTAGGCCGTATTAATCTTTTTACTGTTCTTCAGAATGTAACTGAGGGATGGAAACTTGTATTCATACTATGAAAGTCTGGGAAGCTGGGATTTGGCTAATTAGCTGTAAAGGAAGTTACAATTATAACCCAAAAGGATGTTACCCTGGAATGAATATTCATGTTTGAGACGTTATAAATATTTCTTGTCTTTTCTGCCTACATTTTTTGAATAAGCAAAACGCTAGCATGCCTGTTTGTATGGTCCTTGCATAGATGAGTTCTCAGTTTATCCTGCCTGCCTTATCACCCATTCTTTTCTATGAGGAAAACATATATCTGCTTGAAACTGAGTATCCCAACAAATCTCACGAATTTATTACTCTGCATGTACAGCCCCCTAAGGAGGGGAAAGGGAAAGTCATAAGTTTAGCTTAATTTGCCACATGTTTTCCTAAGGGTCATTTCATTTTTTTCTCTAGCAGATTCAGCTCAGTAAACATCTGCTCTAGGTTTAAAGTAACAACATGAGCTACCACAGTATGTTTTATATTTAAGGAAGCTTCAGTGAGAAGTTTGCTGTCTTGCTTTACTGAGATGCAATAGCACTTCTGCATCTCAAACTATGAAACCTCAACATTCATTTTCTAGTGTTCCCTTTTCATAGGAATGGAGGATGTTAGACTGAATAAGGCCTCCCAGGTCAATCAGTCCAGTCCCTGCTGTCTAGGCAACCACATTTTTCAGTATCTTTCAAAACAACCTTTTATCTGTAGTGGACTAGAATAATGTTCATAACAATTCATTACATGTAAGACACTTGAGCTTTGCAGAAACAATACTGCTTTTTTTTCTATCTAGGAAGGATTTAGAGAATATTTTCAGCATCTGCAATTTAAGAACAACCTTATCAAATTTGAAAAGCATCAGCATTGTTACCAGAGGGAAGTTGTCCTCTTGTCTTGGTGAAAAAAAGAAAGGCACAGAGTAGAGGGGAGAGTGAAGATACATGTTCATAAAATTCAAGGCATTTAGCAGATTTTTTAAATTATTTTTTAGTAGAGAGACTGTTGTTTTTTCCACTCTTCAACATGTTTCTGTCCATGTTTGGGAGAGAAAACATGGCAACAAGGAATGGTCAGAGTCATTCTTATATGAATATTGCATCTTGAGTTTTGGATGACAAAATCATAGAATCATAGAATGGTTTGTGTTGGAAGGGGTGTTTAAAGATGACCTAGTCCAAATTGCCTGCCATAGATGGGTATCTTTCACTATATCAGGTTGCTCAAAGCCCCATCCAACCTGACTTTGAACACTTCTAATGATGGGGCATCACTGACATTGACTTTGAAAACATTCGGTGATGGGGCATCCACAAAATTCAACAGTTCCATTTTCCTGGACACAATAATTCTGGAAAATGGTTGGGTGCTTGCAAATGTCTTGCAAAGGCATGAGCAAACTAAAAAAACCCAATACTTAATTTAATTTTCAGTGATTGTCTTCACTCCCACTGGATTTCCTGTTCCTCCTAAATCTTATTCCATGAACTTTGCGTATAAAAGAAACTATTCCAAAATGCTCAAAGGAACCCCCTAGGGAAGATTTTAAGAAACTGATCCAGGAAGGTTACTGCATTGTGTAGGTATCATACAAATACAATAACTTTTCTGAGTTGTTTGCAAACTAAGGGAGATATCATTTAGTAGGACAGTCCATCTGCTTTAGAGCCGTTAAACACATTCCTGTGAGAAAGAAAAAAATCAAAGAGGGTGCTAATGGCACCTTTGAAAAGGTCCAAATAATGGACATAAAGGCGCCCTTCAACTAATTCCATAGTGTTAAAAAAGCTACAGAGAAAATGCACTGAGCAAAGTGCTGGATGTGTTAGGAAAGCTATGCAGCAATGGCAAACTGTGTGCAGAGATAATTGAAAGAGGGAAAGGGTTCTTGTTATAAAAAGGAAGACAAGACTAAATAAGATGAGGACTAGAATAATGTTCATAACAATTCATTACATGTAAGACACTTGAGCTTTGCAGAAACAATACTGCTTTTTTTTCTATCTAGGAAGGATTTAGAGAATATTTTCAGCATCTGCAATTTAAGAACAACCTTATCAAATTTGAAAAGCATCAGCATTGTTACCAGAGGGAAGTTGTCCTCTTGTCTTGGTGAAAAAAAGAAAGGCACAGAGTAGAGGGGAGAGTGAAGATACATGTTCATAAAATTCAAGGCATTTAGCAGATTTTTTAAATTATTTTTTAGTAGAGAGACTGTTGTTTTTTCCACTCTTCAACATGTTTCTGTCCATGTTTGGGAGAGAAAACATGGCAACAAGGAATGGTCAGAGTCATTCTTATATGAATATTGCATCTTGAGTTTTGGATGACAAAATCATAGAATCATAGAATGGTTTGTGTTGGAAGGGGTGTTTAAAGATGACCTAGTCCAAATTGCCTGCCATAGATGGGTATCTTTCACTATATCAGGTTGCTCAAAGCCCCATCCAACCTGACTTTGAACACTTCTAATGATGGGGCATCACTGACATTGACTTTGAAAACATTCGGTGATGGGGCATCCACAAAATTCAACAGTTCCATTTTCCTGGACACAATAATTCTGGAAAATGGTTGGGTGCTTGCAAATGTCTTGCAAAGGCATGAGCAAACTAAAAAAACCCAATACTTAATTTAATTTTCAGTGATTGTCTTCACTCCCACTGGATTTCCTGTTCCTCCTAAATCTTATTCCATGAACTTTGCATATAAAAGAAACTATTCCAAAATGCTCAAAGGAACCCCCTAGGGAAGATTTTAAGAAACTGATCCAGGAAGGTTACTGCATTGTGTAGGTATCATACAAATACAATAACTTTTCTGAGTTGTTTGCAAACTAAGGGAGATATCATTTAGTAGGACAGTCCATCTGCTTTAGAGCCGTTAAACACATTCCTGTGAGAAAGAAAAAAATCAAAGAGGGTGCTAATGGCACCTTTGAAAAGGTCCAAATAATGGACATAAAGGCGCCCTTCAACTAATTCCATAGTGTTAAAAAAGCTACAGAGAAAATGCACTGAGCAAAGTGCTGGATGTGTTAGGAAAGCTATGCAGCAATGGCAAACTGTGTGCAGAGATAATTGAAAGAGGGAAAGGGTTCTTGTTATAAAAAGGAAGACAAGACTAAATAAGATGAGAAAAAAAATCTGTTTTTTTGACAAGTTAATTATTGTCCTAGGAGACAGTGTAACCTTAACCCTAAATAACCCTAGGTAATCTGTTGTGTAGTAGCATTAATACACCATTTCAAATCAATGCAAAGAAGCAAGTGCTCTAACCAGCATGTTAAATACTTTCATCCTGCAGCAGAATCACTTTGAAATTTTGTTGCTTGAGGGAAGCAGTAGATTTCAGATAGTACAACATTTTCTCATAAAGAAGAGGAAGAGAAACCTACTGAAGTAAATTCTTGAAGAGAATTTGTGTCTTAATGTTCTCTTTTTCCCTCCTGTACATGCACTTTATTTTTCATAGCTATTCAGGAAAGCTTTCATGAAGATTTTATTCCTGAATGAACCTTCACAGCTGTATAGCCCCCGCCTTGTGGCTGCTGCAGCTAGAGCCTTTGTATATATATTTAAATAATCAGTTTCTTTAAGCATTTCCTAGAAAATATTCTTTCCATTTATTCATGAACTGATGGCAAGATGAAAAGGAGAAATGTAAACAAACTTGCACATTTATCTGGTAATTACTTACTTTTGTTTTCATTCAAGCTTTGAAAAAGAAATATATGTCTCCAAAAAACTGGAGAAATAAATGTTGGTATTTCTTTTGTAATGTGCTCACTGGATGAAACTAGTCTTAGACCAACTCAAAAGAAGAGGAATAGCAGGTGCATGCTAAAACTATGCTTCATATATTGAAAACCATTAACTGCAATACATGAAGAGTGCTAACACACAGTTTGTGGGTTAGTAATGACATTTGGTTTGGTGAAGGAGCTAAATGGCTTTTCCTTCTCCACAAACCTAAGTTGAGAGACGATTGATGTTACCATAGCCAAGCTGTATATGGAATCAGTAAAACAGCTTTCCTGGTTATTGGCTAAAGATGAGATCCACAAAGAAAGGTACCTAATTTCTATTTAGGCTCCTAATTTTCCTTTGAGATCAAGGTCCTCAGGGAACCTCAAAGAAAAGACAAGACAGAGGTGAAAACTGGATGCGTGTCTTTTGGCCACCATACTTAGAAGGCATTAGCTTAGAACGACCATTCCAAGATGAGAGGATGACCTGTATATATCATCTCTAAGGCAATAATTTTCATGGAGTGAAAAAAAATTTCCATTTGTCAGGCTGGTGTGTTTTTCTTCTACTGAAATGTTCATTTTCTTATGAGGAGTGGCTGAGGGAACTGGGGTTGTTTAGCCTGGAGAAGAGGACACTAAGGAGAGACCTTACTGCTCTCTACAGCTACATGACAGGAGGTTGTAGAGAGGTAGAGGTTGGGCTCTTCTCCCAAGTAACAGTGATAGAATGAGGGAAATGGCCTCAGGTTGCACCAGGGGAGGTTTAGATTGGAGATTAGGAAAAAATTCTTTACAGAAAGGGTTATCAGGCACTGGAACAGGCTGCCCAGGGAAGTGGTTGAGTCCCCATCCCTGGAGGTACTTAAAAGATAGGTAGACGAGGTGCTTAGAGACATGATTTAGTAGTGGACAGTTATGGTTGGACTCCATGATCTTAAAGGTCTTTTCCAGCTGAATGTTTCTATGCTTCTATGATTTTCACTTCTAAGGACTCTGTGCTGCTTCTTCAGCATTAGACACTCAGTGACAGTACTATCAGTCAAATTCTGGTCCTTTGACCAGCTGCTCACCATTACTTTATCAGTTCATGCACAGCAAGATTAACATACTTCTTCTCTGAGTGCTTCCAGCTCTTCATCTTAATTAATATGATGAACTAGGTCATATTAAATAGAGAAAAATGCAGAGGGGGATGAATGTTGGCTGCGAAGGAATAGCCAGTTCATAATAACAGTTTATATCTCAGATTATAGCCCTTCAAACATACACACAGACAGAATTGGTCTAATTCACTGAGAATAACCTGCAGGACAGGTTCTTGCCAGTCTGGTTCTTTGCTCTGCTACTGGTGCATTGTATAACCTTGGGTAATTCACATAGCCTATGCGTAATTTGGATTCCTTGTTATAATGGGAATAATATGATTTATTAATCCCATAGAGTCCAAGTGAGGTCTTTTCAATATCAGGAAAGTGCAATATAATTTCCATGTCTGAACCTCTCTTAACCTCCAAAGTATTACAATGATTAAATATTGATTAGTTTATAAAAAGCTATGTTGTGGCATTTACAGCCAAGAGAGGGAGAGTGTTAATCTGTGGCAAGCAAGAAAAGCATGAAAAGCTGATGGGGAGCTGATGAATCAAAACATGGCTATATAGATCCTTTGAAATGCCTTTATAGATCCTGTGAAGAGCAAATACAAAGGCTTTAGGTGGATTATCAGTGAGACATGCAATAACAGCTATTCCACTACTCTCTTTCTCCTGCTATTTGTATGATCTCCTGATGAATACATCCAGGCAGGCAGACTGGGACCACAAAGAAGCAAAACCCACATAGAAATGGCAGTGCAGGTGCTCCAGAAGGTGGATGCTGTCCCTATTATTATACGAGTGACACAACTAATTTGTTTTGGTAATAGAATGCAGAGCGAGGATGAGGTCCCAGCTGTCTCAGTTCATCAGCTGGATGTTGCCCTAGGCCAGGGGCATGCTCTTGCTAATTTTAGTTTATTCTGCTGCTCAGCTCAGCTTGTGTCTGTGATTCACCTAGTCATTATGATTAGCAAATTCAGTTATTTCTGTTTTGCAGGCTACATACATGGATCTTTGTAAAATGTAAAAACCAGGTGTAGATGAAAGCACTTTCTAAATGACATATGACTGCAATGCTTCACTTAGAGGTATCTGTCTGCATAAAGGAGATCAGAATCCTGATTCTTGGTTCTTCTCTACACTGAATAATGAGCGATATGCCATGGAGAAGCAGGAGTCAGCAGTGAGTGACAATGGTCCGTCTGTACTTAAGCTAGAAAAATTCATCTACCCTGGAATGGACCTCAGGAATTTTTACAGTACCTCCCCCTAAACCAATGCAGTGCTTGCTATTTCAAAATAACCCTGAAATATTAAGGAGGAAATCTGGAATAAGTCCTCAGGGTGAGATACTGAATATAATCTTGAAGAAATACTTTTCTGCACCTAGCATTCCCTGCTGTGCAGTGTCCTCCTGAGGTCCTGAAGTGCCGCATGAGGGCACCTTTGCCCCTTCAGAAATAGAAGAGCCTTTTGCCCACTCTGCTGTGTGCTTTTCTGGAAGATGGAGGTTTGGTATCATCCTCCACCTGAGAGACATAAATTTCCTAGTGAACAGTTGTAACCAAGGAAGTTTCAGAGAGAAGACTCGTTCCTATTAGAATTGTTCTGTTTTGTGTGCACTATTTGCAAAGTGATCCAGGAAGCGAGGAAGAAAAACAATCCTATAAACTATATATTGTTTTCCATAGGTTTTATCTGTAAGTTGCTAGTTGGTATGCAAGCTCTGTAACACTTTATATTTAGCTTTATATATCTTTTTCAGAGGTTTTATGGCAATGACAACACACTCCTAGACTTACTAGAAAATGAAGCAGAAAAAGACCTGCTTGGTCTTCAGAGGAAAGCCATACTTGGCAGTTGAGTGGAGCATGCAGTAGGACTGGTACAGACCCACACTTCTCGAAGGTGATGTAATACTGTGGTAGGAAAAAGGACTGTGGGAAAGCAATGATAAGGGTGTCAGTAGATAGGAGAGAACCACATGGAAATCTTATCCTTTCAAGCTGCTTCAGGTCCCCAACTAATGTTAACAAAATGGCTCATGCAGAATATAAGAGACATTTGTGGCTGGGTACACTTTAGGCTGTGTCCACCTCCTGTTTGGTTTAAGGGATCTATGTTCTGCCTAATGGTTGGATCTTGAAACTCAGAAATTTATGACATTGTTTTCAAATAATTTGCAGAATTGGGTGCAATAGTGGGGGCATATTTCACTAAAATGTTTGTATATACCTTAGAATAAGACTAAGGTTTGAACACAGTTCCTTGAAATGGTGTGCATTTCATTGGTTAAAGGTTCAAAAAAAATCACAACTTTTTCTCTTTTAATTTTTCTTCACTATAACACAATGAATATTATATAAAAACAGACAAAAATAGATGTGTGGATTTGTGGACTTTCCCTCTGGAAAAAAATTATAGCAAAAATATACCTTTTCAGAGTACCATACTGAAGCCCATTTGTCCTTCTGTTCCTTTGTGGAATCCTGATGACTACTTACAGTTTTAATTTTGTGCTGCAGAAACTGAAATTTCAGGTATTTGCAAAGCTTGGAAATGACTGCGTATTCTAAAGAGCACCTGAAGCTGAGTCACTGTCTGTGAGAAAATATGTTCGAAGGAAAAAGAAATGAGATTACTCAAGATTACTCCCAACACTGCTTCCAGGTGTTTTTATTTTTTTACATATATAGTGTTATAGTTGAGGAAATTGTATGATGTCTTCTTGGTGTTTTAACACTATAACTTTTATAAAAGAATTAAAGAGACTGAGTTCTGCATTGTGTTTTGCGCAGAGAAGCAGCCTGAGGTATAAGGTGAAAGAACCATGGTGCTGAATACACAGCCTTAACTTACAGTTATACAGACATCGCCAAAAAGGCCAGGGCACCCTAGCTATTGGTAAGAGGATAGTAAACCTTTCATTTCTGGATCACTGGTTGCATCCAGCTGTGTTTAGTAGTGCCCATAGGTCATTAAGTGAAATGAATTGGATATTGCAGATTGGCTTGCATGGGGACAGGTGTTCACATCACTGAACCATCAGTATGGTCATTGCAATTGGCAGAAGGGCTAATGCCTCCCTGCAACACAGCTCTGAGCTACATTAAAGGAAGATTGTGGGCAAGCTTGTGCGGCTGCAGAAGCATAAGTTTTAATAACTCAATCTTCTACCACTTAGTTGAGAAAAATTGCTTTGGATAGGACTTCAATCTCCAAGGTTGTCAATCTGATACTCCTGAAACATTAAAGCCATTGCAGAGATTGGAGTGGGATGGGAAACCTGCATCTGAAAGCTGTAAAATTTAAACTTACACTGTATGAGAGGCTAGTGGTGTCAGGCTTGACACCAGACCTGACATCATATGAGTAGACCTGAAGTCAGAGCTTTGGCTCCAGAAGTGATCTTGAGAGTCCCTCTTCATCGATTTAAAGGTAAAACAAGATGCAAAATGTTGAATATTTTTTTTTTTTTTCAAACATAGACAATAAGGGTTTCATTGTTTACAATACCTGCACTGTTCTTGCTGATTGCACCAAAGGTAGGACACATGGAGAGGGAAGCAAACCCCATTTAATTATGAGAAACATAGAATGACAGATATTTAATTGTTTCACTAATGCAGATGGCAGTTTCAAAGAGCACTGAGTCTCCAGAGGCCTGAGGCTGGGTAGGCACCTATTCCTCACACATTCAGTTGCCCAACCCTTTCTCCCTGTGGCTTGAAACACCATTTACATCCTGTAGTTACTCCTGAAATAATTCTGGATCCTGCACTTCTTTAGGGTGATTCTCCTGCAGAAAAAGAAAAGCTGTAGGAGCAGTTTCCCCATGACGTTCCCACACAACCAGCCAAGCTCCTTCAGGGGATCCTGTAAAGACATTTCCACTGTGAGAAGGCTGCAGAGGGAAACTGGCAATTTGATATTGAGAAGAGGGAGTTTAAAAGCAACTCCCACAAGAACGCTTATGGTCTCGTCTATCTGAGATACCAGAAAAGTCCCTTCTGGCAAGATAGATCTGGATTTGAAATGTGAGTTGCAAATGAGACAAACTATGAAAAGAACATGAAAAGGACAGCTGAGTTTCAAACCCATTCCACAAGAGTGAAATCATCTCACTGGACTTAATCCACACTGCAGAAAAGACTAAAAGCCAATTTGTATGCCAGGGATGTGATTCTCTACCAGCACAGCCCTAAAGGAAGGAACTGAAATGGTTCTAAAGAAGTTAAAATAGTAGGTGTTGGGTATTTGTATCTAATAGAGCAAGAAGATGGACCTGGTTTTAACATGCTTTTTTCAAAAACATCAAAACACACAGGAGTACATCCTAGTTTTCTTTGGTGTATCAACTATGTGTCCTTGGGTTATGTATGTATGTACATACATGTGTTTAAGTACACATAATTTTTCTGTTCAACTGATCCATTATTTCTTAATGGAAAAAAAACCCCAATTTTATTCTGCAGAAACCTACTTGTTACATGTAAAGGGACTGATTCTGACAAAATTTTCTGCAGCCAGCCATTCTCACACATTCTGTTTTTTGGTTTTGTTCTTGTTTTTTTTTTCCCTTCCCTGTATTCTTTCAAAGAATAAGAAGCTCATCACTGAAACCCTGATGGCCTGCTAACTCTTAAGAAATTTATTTGCAGCACTGGTTGGAGAAGATTTGTAATCCTTCTGAAACCTAGTAGAGCTCAGGCTAATGTAGGTATCTGAAATAGGTGAAATGTATCCACTTATTATTAGTAGTAATAAATAAAGTTTAGGATGACGAGCTCAGATGTAGACAACAGCAGCGTAGATATTTATAGTTTAATAATGTAGATCCTATGCACTGTATGAGGTCCCATGTGTCCCATTCACATAGACGTCAGTACAAATGCAATTAAATATTTTCTGATAGTATTTTCTCCACTTCTACTTTATGTTCTTCAACAACAACAAAAAGTCCTTATTTCTCAGGAAGAGAAGGACACATAAAAACAGAGTCTTTGCAATTCATGTGTTCTCTGTCGATCTTTTCACTGCACTGCAATGGAAGATATAACAGCAGCCAACTGTGCAGCAAGAAGGACTTTGTTTCTTTTAAAGGTGTAATGCAAAGAAAGTGAGTCATTACAAGCAATGGTGATATTTCCACCTCTTTTTAGACCTAAAAAGCAAGATACTTGCTTAAGTACAAGAAATGAAGGTCATACATTTTCTTAAATTTAAGTGAGTGCCCCTTGTGCAGCAGCTCCATATTTAACTACCAAATAATGTACTTTTTTTCCCAAAAGAAGTCCAGCAGCATTTGCTCCTTATATCACCAAATTATGAAGAAAAAGATTTTAGCAGAGAGCATCTATTTAGTCACATTGTATTGGTATATTACACTGAAAAGGAACAGTGATTACCTTTTGATTACCTTATCTCTTTCAAAAGTCTGGAAGTTCAAATTTAGAGCTAAAAAGTGTAATTAGAATCTTAAGTTGAATGAGACTCATGAATATTGCTTTGGGAGTGGTTGACAATAGATCTGAGTCTCTGTCTCAATTTGGTGACCACCTCTAATTGTTTCCTTGCCTTTCCACACCCTTTCCCCAGGCATCTTAGACTGCAATTCTACCCAAGCTACACTCATTTTCTAGTGACTGGAGGCACAGGGTCTGCAGTACCTCCCAAGAAGGAGAGCAGTCAGCTTTGGGGAGACAAGAGCTTGCCCCAGGTTAAATGCAGTGGTACTGTCTCTGGGCTAGGCAGTTTCTCTGTTGCAGATTCCCAGAGGAAGTGCCGTTATTTGTTTCATCTCTTATGTTCTTCTTCAAGCATCCTTCATCCCTACTGAATGCCATGGAAAGGACAAGCCTGAAAAGAAACTGAAATTCCTTACAAAAAAAGATAAGAACCACAGGAAATGGGGAAAATGAATAAACAATCATGAAGGAAATGTAATTAAAATTCCTAAAAAAATCAGAAAAATAGAGCCAAATGGTTCATCACAGCACCAAAGACCTGCTGGGCATTGCTCATGCTTCTCTCTCTGGAGACAACAGAGCGAGGTGCCTGTTGGATGGTGAGACAAAACAGACCTTTGGCATAACCTGGAAAAGCCATCCTTTTGTTTTTGTGCTCTCAAATGATGATACACTTGGTACTCAGCCTTTTTATTGGGAAAATATATTGCAAGTCAGTATTTCAGAAGCGATCAACAGGGTTTTGCAGTCCCCTCAGGTATTCCTGGTGAGCTTGACTGTGTTATCAATACAGGGCCTTGCCTTTGAAATAAAAATGATAGCTTACACTTCTGTGTGGCATTCCCTTTCTGGAGACAGAAAGTAAGTGCGTCACTAAATAAAGAACAGACAGGCTACAATTTGAAAACTCTAGAGAAAAGGCTTCTCTAGGTAGGATGCAGTTGATACATCAAATACTGCATTTAAATAGAAAATATTCAAAACCTAGGATGACATCTCAAGAATTTGGACTGAGGCTTGAGGTGTTTGCAATATATTTTAATAAGGGACTCACATAAAGCGAGCACCTAAGTAGATGAAAACAACAAATCCTGAGTACTTGAGGTACATGTGCTGTTTGTTCAGTCCTGCTAAATGTCAAGGTTTAAAGCCGCAGAGATAAATCACCACTCACTTGGATGATTTAGCAGTATCTATTGTGCACGTAAATATCTATCAGGGAGTGCTATTGCCCCAGACTACCTTTCACTTTGTTTATGGAATTTAATAAAACAGACTCCAAGGCTACTGCGAGCTCCTTCTTGCACATTGAGGAGCTGGTGCAGAAGTAAGTAGTAGCAACAAAGAACTGGCAATAAGTTTTTCTGATGTCTGGGATCTCTGTGTCTGGAAAACCTGGGCTGCATGTAAGTGATGCTGTTTTACATTGGGCGCTTGGCTTTTGTAGGCAGTGAAAGTCTCTTTACTCTTTCGTTGTGGTGAAAGTTCTTCAGAACAGTCAGTCTTCTGCTTCCAGCTCAACTGCAGGCATGGCTTTTTTTTTTTTTTTTTTTTTTTTTATTGTTTTTTTAAAATTCTTATGCCCTCGTATGTTTGACTTGAAAGCAACAATTGTTTCAGCTTAATTGGAAAACTGGATGCAAGTAGGGTAATTTTCTGGTGATTCTTATCTAAATTCAGGCATGGCTTTTTTTTTTTTTTTTTTTTTTTAATGTAGTATTTAAAGAACTTCTAAAGCCATAATGTGTGTGCCATTGCAGTCTGAGGCTTGGAATGGCAAGATTCCTGATGCTTCCATTTGTTTGTCTTTTTAAATTAATGGGATTTTGGGAATGAGGCCTTCACATTTCAAATAAACATGTTCATAAAATTTCCTGCATGGTTCAGTCTTTGTAGGTAAAAGGTCTGTTCAGACACTTTATGCAACCATTGCACAACCACAATTTCTGCTGATTATAAATCATTTTGGAGAAAAAAAAAAAAATTACTGGTCTCAGAATCAACATAATTGCCCAGAATTTAGATGGCATAGTAAAGAACTAGCTGTTTACTGGCAACTAATTTCACCTCCACAGATAATGGCACTTCACAGAAGACAATATAAACATCTTTATAGATGTAACCTTTAGAGATCAAGGCTATCTTGACATTTTTCCAAGTTCATACAGTATCAGTGTTAAATACAAATAAACTCATTCCTGTATTACAGAGTAAAGCAGGCTTATGCCTAAAATGCCAAATTCATTTTCAGCCTGGGCCCCCACGTATTGTGGCTTCAACGAAATATGGAAGCTGGTGGATTTTTTACATAAATAAGACTCCTGTATATTTCCATGTTGGTTGTATTTGACTGACTTACACCAAAACACACATGCAGAAGGTATTAACAACAATTTCCATGCATTGTTGGGTACAGTCTCTTTGATTTCCTAGCAGTATTCAGAACAGAAGGTTAGATATAGCTAAGTGCAGAAATACTTTTTGCTGTGCTCTTTCTTATGTTTCCGAGTTTATAAACGCAGAGCTTGATTGCCACATGTTTGAACAAACACCACTGCCCAGAAATGATGCATGAAGAGAGCTGCAGGGAAGTGACTTATATTTCCTGAGCATAGAAAATACAGCAGATTTATTTCACCAACAGTTCTCTGAAAGAGCTGATGCCGGATTTCAAAGGAACTGGATATCTGCTTGCTGTTTTAAGTCCTTCATGGAAATGATAGTTTTAGGCTCATAATATTGAAGAGTTTGATAGCATCTGACCCCTGCCCCCAGTTGCTTTCATTTACTACAACACATTTTTGAGGCTTTTTTGACCACTTAATTAATGTTTAAACAGTAACAGGCTTTCAAAAGCTCTACTAAGCTACAATGGAGAGCCATACTGAAGGGATTCTTAAACCTCTTTTGAGGGGCAAATCATTAAGTATCTTATCCAGGATTCCACCTTCAGGCCTGAAAGTGCAGTAGGGAAA